>NC_141603.1:8611001-8783652 GCF_047967505.1 Dipteris shenzhenensis | reverse complement strand
TAGGTGTAACACAAAGTTGTAACACATTCTCTTTCTACATGTAGAAGTCGTATGTAGAAGTTGTAACTATTGGGATAAGTATGATCAAGGGCTTGCTTTATGGTGCATGTGTGCATCTAGGGGAGTCACATGTGTGTTTGTGTGTGTTGTAAAGGCACATCAAGTGCTATGACATGCCTAGTGTGTGACCTAAGTGATGATGTAAGCCAAAGGCCCCCACATGGGAGGTTCCCCTTTGATTTATGCCAGTCCCACTAATGCAAGGACTGATTCCCATTGATGTAGGGGCTGATTGCCACTTATCTAGGGAAGGTATTACCTTCTCCCCCTTTCTATAAGAGAGAGTCCTCTCTCTCACAATCCATAATAGAGAACTACCATTTTATTTCATTGTGCTCTCACACCTCTTTCAAGATGCATCTATTCTATCCTACGGGATTCAACATTTGGTATCAGAGCTTTAGGTTCTAGATCTAGCCTAGCCTAGCATTAGATGCTTTCTCTAGCATAAACTACTAGTTTTCTCAAAGCTTCTTCATCTTCTCCATTTTCCTCCTTCTTCCCCAAATCTGTTAGAGCTCAATTCTCCCATTATATGCAACCATTGGTGAAACCCTTTGAGCTACAAACTCCTAGTGTACGGGCGACCTTCTAGCTACAAGCAATTAGAAAGTTCTCCTCTGTACACGCAATGCTAAGACAAAGACTGCTCGTCGATAAATCACGCAATGCCGCCTTTGTGCTTACCTATCTGCAAATCCCTCTAAGCCCGAGCTGCATGACACTATAGGCAAGCTGCTATTGAAATCTGAGCTTGTTTGGTCAAGAAATGGAGGTCCAATAGACAAAAAACCAGTCGATTTTCTCAAGCATCTACATGGCGACCTGGCGCAACATTGTGCCTCTTCTTGCTGGTAGCCCTGGTCTGGTATACTAGTGTTCCTTTTGCATAAAGATCCCCTTGAATAGAGCTATGAGCTATGAGAATTGCACCCTCCAATCTACTCTGATCTCTGTTGATAGAATTCTGCATATTTTGGTCAAAAGGTGTTGAGCAATCACTATAAGTTTGGGGCTTTCATTATTTACTACAGACTTTCATTGCTTTGATTGTACTTGAGTAATAGAACTCAGTCATGGAGCTCATAAGTGTCCTTATACTTTGCATTTAGAATAGTGACTATGTGATTCTCTCTTGATGAGTACTTGAATTGTAAAGATGACTAAGCCCAAGCAAGTAGAGAAGTTGGATGGAACTAGTTTCCATACTTGGCAAACAAAAGCTGAGTTTATGCTTATGAAAAAGAAGATATGGAATGTTGTGAATGGAAAGAAGTCTACAAAAGAAAAAGCTAATTGGTTGATCAAAGACAAGAAGGCTCTTGCTATCATTGCATTGGGATTTAGAGACTCATACATTCACCACATTGATGGCTTTGAAACTTCACATGAAGCTTGGGATCATCAACTCATAGTATTTGGTGCACAAGGAAAATGCTTCAAATATATCTTGTTCCTTTACCTACAATTGGAAAAGGGAATGTGCTATTCCATGAAGAACAACAAAGAGAATCAAGCATTTCTTATGAAGAAGGACTACTTCAACAACAAAGCAAATA
The DNA here is from genome assembly GCF_047967505.1 of Dipteris shenzhenensis. Classification (NCBI taxonomy): domain Eukaryota; kingdom Viridiplantae; phylum Streptophyta; class Polypodiopsida; order Gleicheniales; family Dipteridaceae; genus Dipteris; species Dipteris shenzhenensis. The sequence continues at coordinate 8,782,033 of NC_141603.1, read as the reverse complement.
TGCCTGAAGGAAGAACTCCATCAGCAAATGAAGAAAATAAAGACTATGCTTTTTAAGCACTTTGCCTTTTGAATTTTTTGTTTATCATCACTTGGTCAAATTTTGAGGTTCTCTGCCTGGAGTAGTACTCCAAAAAGAATATCATATGTTATGTCTATTGTAAATCACCTCTGGTCACAATATGATGTAGACCATGTGATATGTGTTTTGACTATCCCATTTTTGTGAACCTCACACCCTTGTTAACCCTTGCTGGCATGAGATCCTAGCCATAGATTTATCCTTGACCACCATGAGATGGCATGAGAAACTATGAGACTAGATGTATCCTTGACACTATAAGAGACAACCCCTTGGAGGGGGGTATGTTGGGATAAGTATGATCAAGCTCTTGCTCTATGGTGCATGTGTGCATCTAGGGGAGTCATATGTGTGTTTGTGTGTGTTGTAAAGGCACATCAAGTGCTATGATGTGTCTAGTGTGTGACCTAAGTGAAGATGTAAGCCAAAGGCCCCCACATGGGAGGTTCCTTTGATTTAGGCCAGTCCCACTGATGTAGGGACTGATTCCCACTGATGTAGGGGCTGATTGCCACTTATGTATGGAAGGTATTACCTTCTCCCCCTTTCTATAAGAGAGAGTCCTCTCTCTCATAATCCATAATAGAGAACTACCATTTTGTTTCATTATGCTCTCACACCTCTTTCAAGATGCATCTATTCTATCCTACGGGATTCTACAGTAACACAAAGTTGTAACACAAAGCTATATCACAAAGTTGTATCACAAAGTTGTAACACAAAGTTGTATCACATTCTCTTTCTACCTAAGTTCATGTTGGCACAGAGTCAACAGACTGCATGAATATTGCTACTTTATGCCATGGTCCTTTAGAAACCTTGCAAACTCATTTGAGAGGTACTCTCCTCCTCCATTTGACCTTAGGCATTTTATTTGCAGGCTTGTTTCTTTCTCAACCATAGCTTTAAAAGCTTTGAAATGCCCAAATACTTCACGTTTCTTTTTCATAAAATACACCTAAAATTTTTTGCTGTAGTCATCAATAAAAGTGACAAAATAATGATAGCCTCCAATAGATGCAGCTTTAGTAGTCCACACATCAGAGTGGATTAATTCCAATGGCCTCTTACTCTCTTGAACATGTCTAGGAAATGGTTTTCTTGCCTGTTTTCCAAATTGATAGGCTTCACATACCTTATGCATTTTTGCAACCTTGAACTTAGGCAATCTTGCTACAATATTTTGGGCCTGCATTAATTTAAGTCACTGTACATTAACATGACCAATGCATTTATGCCAGATATCAATATCTGCAACTACACAGGTCCCATGTGCAAACATTGCCGCACTCAATTCATGCATGTCCTCATCCAACATAAACATCCTGCCCTTCTTCTTCCCCTGCAAAAAACACAACTTCTACCTCACAAGGGCAAATCTACAAAACTGATGAAAGTGGTATTTGACCACACAGTCAGTTCCTAGTGACGATTTTGCACCAACAGGAAATAAAAATGATTTTATCACTCCCAGTATCTCTGTGCATAGGCATACGATGCAATTTCTACGGCAACTTTTTACCAACCTACGGAACAATGGTCGCACAACAAAAATAGGGCACTTTTCTGAGTGCCTGCGAAAAACTATCACCACCAAAACGGGCCCTAAAATGGCCTCGAACCAAAAAAAAAAAGTCCCTGCAGCATATACTACCCTCTCGCCACACCACGAAGAGCATCTGAATCTGAGACAGTGCACTCTTGCACTTTCTGGCTGTGCTACTTGCAGAGATTTGCTCCCAAACTCGAAAAAGGAAAGCAACACTGATCCTCTTACCAAGACATTGCAAACTTGGTTTGATTTCTTGAGCTCCTTACCATGAACCAAGCTCTGATACCATGTGAAGAGAGTGGGAGAGAAGTAAGGAGTCTCATTGCAGCTTTCTCACATACACAAAGGGGGAATACACACAAAGGTGGAGGCTGAAAACGGTTTTCCTCTTCTTACTTGTGAAAGCCAAAAGAACTCTCTCTAAGTACAAAAGGAATAGGTGAACCCTATATGTGGGTCTCAAACCAAACTTAGCTAATCTAGGTGGCATACTAACTGAGCCACTAACTAGAGTACATAAAGATAGTTGTCATCCAACTATTATTCATGGGCGGTGTACCAACCACATATGCAGCTAACAAGTCGGTGACATAAATGCACAATGGTCACCCTGGCATATCACGAGTGGAGCTCGATATCTCAATAGCAAATGCCACCTCAACCCTGAGCATGGATGATTTTTTTAAGTTAGTTTTGTTAAGAAGCTAAACTTTTATATTGGCATCGAAAGTTTGTATGCTATAATAAAAATAAATGTTTGAAATATTTGCCACAATTTGACACTTTTATGGAAACAAAATTAAAGTTTCATCTGGATTTACATTTATTCCTTCAAATTTCAAAATAAAAAATATAAAAAAGTACTACATTCTACCAATATTGTGAAACTTAAAAAATGAGTTGGGTTTGGATCTGCCTATCGGATCCCTCCTTAAGTCTGGTTTGCTACTCTTTGGCTTGCACCCTGTGTTCTTCCGTAGTATGAAGGCTGATGAATTCTGCCTTGTCCAACTGGTCCATGAGGGTTTGGACCAGGGATTCACCGATAGAAAGCTCATCCTTGAGCTGGGTGATCGAGACTTCTAGCTCTTCGGCCTTGGTTTGATACTCCTTTGCTCTGTCTAGGGTAGTTTGCCTTGTGGCTTGTGCGGAGACCATTAGCGTGTGGCTATCGCGCATGCTGATTTGTGCTTGGAGGGGAGTGGAGGATAGCTGGGAGGCATTCTCTTGCCTCCTTTGCAAAATCATTCACGCCACTTGTGAGAGATGGGCCATCACATCTAGCAGTTGGAGCTCCATTTGATCGAGCTGCTTGACTGACATGGTGTTGTTACCACCTGTGGTCTGATACTGGGCAGTGCTACAAAATTGGAGGGCTTCTATGAGCCCAGACCATGGGGATGAGGAGGAGCCAGTGATAAATGAGGTGGTCTCCTTGGGGTGGGTTGAAGATAAGGCCGAGACTTTGGGAGTAGAGGGGGTGGCCTAAGTGCCTTGGGCTCCGAGGTGGAGGCCAATGTGAATAGTATCATTCCCAAGAAAGTCATTGACGTCGATGGGGTCCTAGGTGGTAGCCTTTCCCTTAGAGCATGGATCAGAGTGCTCAATTTTGTGCTACCTGCATAGGAATTCCTACACCTCATGGTCTTCATATTGTGCATGCAACTAGCTCTCAACGGCGGGTGGCTATGGTAGGATGGCTAGCAGGGGTCGCAATCGGCTCTATCCTTGGTCGATTAGGTACAACCCCTATCTCGTCCTCTTTGGCTAGCATGGGTCTTGTGGTTGCTTTGTCGGCCAGCCCATATCCAATTAGCAGTTTTGCTACTGCATCATATAGTAGAGCACTGGCATATTTAGCATGAGGTTGCCGAGAACTTCACCGTGCATCTTGAGGTCCTTCCGCATCTGGGTGCAGTAGTCCGCCTAGTTGGTGACCTATGGCCCTGCCAATTGTGTGAAGATGTTGGGAACGATGTATTGGTAGCACTTGGTCCGTATCCTTGACCTAGGTTAGCCATTGGATTGCACGTGCCAATTTCTCCAACTCCAACTTGGTGATCTTGGAGAAGTGGATGTGGCCCTTTCTCTTATTCCGATCGTAGTTGCAGATCTAGACGAGGCATTCATGCAACTTTTTCTCCTAAGAGTACTTCTCTCTAATGATGGGGAGGCTCAAGGCACACACCACATCCACATTAAGGTGGTAGAAGTGGGGGGTGCCTGTTGTGTCTCGTAGGATGCCAACATTGGTTTTTGAGTTGTAGGCCTGGAGGAATTCCCCGAGCAGCTTCATGTCTAGGTGACAAGGGAGGTGGTCCGCCACCACAAATCTAAGACATATCAGTGCTAGGGAGGCTTGAACCTCTAGCTCCTTGAGGGCTTGATACACAGCCGCGTTGTGGTAGTGGAGGGTGTAACCATGCCCATCATAGGCATATTATGAGAGGATGGCGGATCTGTTGAGTTGTTGTAGCTAGGCTTCTCCAAGCAGTGAGTGCGCACATCTGGTGATGCACAATCTTGTACTTCCCTTGCATTGGAGCTGGAGTACTCTTTCTAGATGTCTTGGAGGGAGTACTTATAGCTACTATTGATGGTGAGCGGCTTGTTGCATCAAGATATCTTCCTCTATTTGCAAGTCCTCTATTGGAATGTCAGAGGGCATTTGGATTGTCCCCGAGGGTGTACTTTAGGATTTGGAGGGGTCGGCGGGTTGTGGATTTGGGAGGTCGAGCTTTGTCTCAAATTTGAAGAATCCATTCTGGGGATCCATGGGAAAAACAAAGGATAATTGCATGAGAAGAGAGTGGGTGGAGGAGGAGGAGGCTGAGGACATTCAATTGGGGTTGGAATGTAGGATGGAAGAGGGCAAAGGGATGTTGGGATAAGTATGGTCAAGGGCTTGCTCTATTGTGCATGTGTGCATCTAGGGGAGTCACAAGTGTGTGTGTGTGTGTGTGTGTTGTAGAGGCACATCTAGTGCTATGATGTGTCTAGTGTGTGACCTAAGTGATGATGTAAGCCAAAGGCCCCCACATGGGAGGTTCCTTTGATTTAGGCCAATCCCACTGATGTAGGGGTTGATTGCCATTGATTTAGGGGAGGTGCCTACATCATCCTCTCTTTCTATAAAATGGAGGACACTCCTTCATTCTAATACATGGATTTTGCCTCACTTGTGCTCCCACTCTTTGTGCCATGATGCATCTCTTCTATCCCACACTCTTTTACATTTGGTATCAGAGCTGATAGGCTTTGTAGAACTCATTTTGGTAGTGCCACCTCATCATCTTCTCCAACACCTCTTTTTGAGCTTTCTTCCTACTTCCTTCTTAGAAATGGCTTACCTCTATTCTCCCTATGCCTTGTGACTTTTGCCAAGCCCTTCCAGCTAGAGTTTCTACACTATGCAATGCTCCTCTGGCCCAGAGAATTTCCCTAGATTTGGAATGTTCCACCTGCACTAATTCAAGAAATCTCTGATAAAAAAATGCACAATCCTAATCCTCTACTCAACCATTGCCTGAGCCCTCCTAGCACAAGTTGGTCCATGCCTGGAGCCTACTTCTGATGAGTTTTGAAGGCCAATGCTTGTTGGAGCAAGGAGAAATCAGAGAAAAGACAGTCAAAGAAGGTGCAACTCTCCCAGACAAAAAGGTGCACTATTTTAGCAATGCTTTGTGGTGAAATTACTTTGATATTCAAGCTTTAGTTTTGCATAGAAAGCCCTCTTAGACTCTTCTTTAGTTGTGTGAATTGTGCCCTCCAAGTTGAGCTAGTCTACTGAAATGCATTTTTTATAGTTTTGGACATTTGATGCTAGAGTAAATGCTAGAGTGATTCTTGAGAATTGAAGTAATGCTAGAGTGATTCTTGAGAATTGAAGTACAAACCAGAGGATGCTTTTTCAGTTTGAAATTCAGTTGGGATTGATCTCTTGTCAAAATGCCAAGCGCTAAAGGTTCTTCTAATGTTAATCACTTGAAGAAGACTACAAGAAGGACAAAATTCAAAGTGAAGAAGACCCAGCCAAGAAACTTTGGGAGAAGCCAATAGGGTATGAATATGCTAAACAATTAGGATTCTTTGAATTTATCTAGACTAGCAATCTACATTGTATGGTAAGGGAGATAACTTTGTTCCACAAGATTAGTCATTTTGTAAGAGAGTAGACACTGCCTGACAAAGGTGAGACCCTCTCATGGCTACTTATAAAATGGACAAGTTCAATGGCGAAGGATTCCATACTTGGCAGATGAAGATAAAGTTTATGTTTATGAAGGAAAATCTATGGGACTTAGTCAAGAAAGGAACTCAAACCTCTTAGGAAGGTGAATCAACTACAACAAAAGGTAAAGGAAAAGCCACTTACTCTACTTCTACACCTGCAGATGCAAAGAGAATTGAGAAAGCCTATGCCATCATTGCATTAGGTTTGGATGATGACTACGTACACCACATTTCAGATTTGGAATCCCCTTTTGAAGCATGGCCCAAGTTAGACATATTGTTTGGTGCTAGATCTCATACTTCCAAATTAAATCTGAAAATTAAGTTCTTTGAATTTAAAATGGAGGGAGATAATGTTGCTGCCCATGTCAACACTATGAGAAATATTATGACACAACTAGCTTCAATTAATTCCCCTGTCACTGAGGATGATGCTTTCGCAATGCTTTTAAAGAGCATGCCTTAGGATTTTGAATATGTGGTTACTACTTTGAAGAATCTTCCTCAACCCTCGTTAGAAGGCATCATTAGTGCCTTACAAGAAGAGGAAAGAAAGAACATTTCAAGAATGGGCAAAATGCATATAGAGGCACTTGCAGTGAAGTTTTCAAAGAGCAAGTACAAGGCTTGTAAACACTATGGGAAAAACATTCACCTTGAGAAGGATTGTTATAGAATCAACCCTTGCTCATATTGTGGAAAGAATAATCACTCTAAAAAGTTTTGCAATGAGAAGAATAGGACAATGAAAAATTTGGTTGAAGAGAGAACTCCATCAGCAAAAGAAGCATCCAACTTTGTGGTAGAAGACAAGGACTTTGCCTTTTGAGCAACTTGTCTTTGAATTTTTGCTTATCATCACTTGGTCAAATTTTGAGGTTCTCTGAATGGAATAGTATTACAAAAAGAATGTCATGTCTTTTGTAAATCACCTCTGGTCACCATATGATGTAGGCCACGTGATATGTGTTTGGTCTATCCCCTTTTTGTAAACCTTGATGGGATATCTCAAGGTGTATGCCTCAGGCACACCTTGGTTTCTATGTGTGAGTGCTAGAGGCACAGTTAGGTGCCCACAAGCACAGTTAGGTGGTGGAAAGCCACATAGGATTATTGAGAGAATCTAGGAGCAGATTGAGGAGATGATTGTGGAGCTTTAAGTCATCAGTGATGTCAGTGAGCATGTATGAGGTGCCTATGTGGTTACTACTTTGAAGAATCTTTTTCAACCCTCGTTAGAAGGCATCATTAGTGCCTTACAAGAAGAAGAAAGAAAGAACATTTCAAGAATGGGCAAAATGCATATAGAGGCACTTGCAGTGAAGTTTTCAAAGAGCAAGTACAAGGCTTGTAAACACTATGGGAAAAACATTCACCTTGAGAAGGATTGTTATAGAATCAACCCTTGCTCATATTGTGGAAAGAATAATCACTCTGAAAAGTTTTGCAATGAGAAGAATAGGACAATGAAAAATTTGGTTGAAGAGAGAACTCCATCAACAAAAGAAGCATCCAACTTTGTGGTAGAAGACAAGGACTTTGCCTTTTGAGCAACTTGTCTTTGAATTTTTGTTTATCATCACTTGGTCAACTTTTGAGGTTCTCTGAATGGAATAGTATTACAAAAAGAATGTCATGTCTTTTGTAAATCACCTTTGGTCACCATATGATGTAGGCCATGTGATATGTGTTTGGTCTATCCCCTTTTTGTAAACCTTGATGGGATATCTCAAGGTGTATGCCTCAGGCACACCTTGGTTTCTATGTGTTAGTGCTAGAGGCACAATTAGGTGCCCACAAGCATAGTTAGGTGGTGGAAAGCCACATAAGATTATTGAGAGAATCTAGTAGCAGATTGAGGAGATGATTGTGGAGCTCTGAAGTCATCAGTGATGTCAGTGAGCATGTATGAGGTGCCTACTTAAGGACCTCACTCTTCGTCATTCCATAATGCAAGTATTCTGAGTTTGTGTCCACTCTTTGCTTTCCTTTCACTTTACCAACATGGTATCAGAGCCCTTTGATCCCCCTTGAGCCCATTTCTGCCACATCATCATCTTCTTCTTCATCTTCTTCTTCCCCATTTTCCTCCTTTCGAAAATCTTTGAGAGCCTGGTTCTCTGCCTACAAACGACCATTGCCCAAACCCTCTGAGCTGCAACCTCCTCTAGTATGGGCAAAGTTCCAGCTGCAAGCTTTCTAGGAAATTGTGACTGTACATGAAATGCCAACACTTACATTGATTGAAAAAAAATCCATGCAATTCCATCTGTGTACTTGTCCATCTGCAAATTCCTTTCAGCCCGTTTTGGAGGACATTGAGGGCAAGCTGCTGTTGAAATCTGAGCAGCAATGGCTGCATATTCAAGGAGAAATTAGTGAAAAACCAGTCGACTTTGAAGGGGCAAGCTATGGAGTTTTGACGCGTTTTTGCGCCTCTTCTTCCCAGAGGACCTTCTGTGGTATATCAGCTCTCTTTTGCTTCAGAAATCCCCTTTTCCTTTCTGTGGGAAGGCGACCCATTGCCAGCTAAGCATAAGCATAGGCAAATGTATACACTTATGAAAGAGAGGAAATAAGAGAGGGGAAAAGAAGAGAAGGAAGAGGAATGAAGAGGGGAAAAGAGAAGGAAAAAAGAGAGGGGAAAAGCATATGAGCATATGCTCATGCATAAGCATAAGCATAGGCAAATGCATATGCTTATGAAAAGAAGAGAAAAGAGGATTAAAGAGAGAAAATAAGAGAGGGGAAAAGAAGAGAAGGAAGAGGAAGGAAGAGGGGAAAAGAGAATGAAAAAAGAGAGGGGAAAAGAGCATAAGCATAAGAGAAGGAAAAAGAAGAGGGGAAAATAAGAAAAGAGAGGAGAAAAGAAGAAAAGACGGGGGAAAAGAGAAAAAGAGAGAAAGCATATGCTTATGCTTATGCATGAGCATATGAGCATATGCTCATGCATAAGCATAAGCATATGAGCATACGCATAGGCAAATGCATATGCTTATGAAAAGAAGAGAAAAGAGGATGAAAGAGAGGAAATAAGAGAGGGGAAAAGAAGAGAAAGAAGAGAAAGGAAGAGGGGAAAAGAGAAGGAAAAAAGAGAGGAGAAAAGCATATGAGCATATGAGCATATGCTCATGCATACGCATAAGCATATGAGCATAAGCATATGCAAATGCATATGCTTATGAAAAGAAGAGAAAAGAGGATGAAAGAGAGGAAATAAGAGAGGGGAAAAGAAGAGAAAGAAGAGAAAGGAAGAGGGGAAAAGAGAAGGAAAAAAGGGAGGGGAAAAGCATATGAGCATATGAGCATATGCTCATGCATAAGCATAAGCATAGGCAAATGTATATGCTTATGAAAAAAAGAGAAAAGAGGATTAAAGAGAGGAAATAAGAGAGGGGCAAAGAAGAGAAGGAAGAGGAAGATGGGAAAAGATAATGAAAGCGAGAGGAAAAGGAGAGGGAAAAAGAGCATAAGCATAAGAGAAGGAAAAAGAAGAGGGGAAAATAAGAAAAGAGAGGAGAAAAGAAGAAAAGAGGGGAAAAAAGAGAAAAAGAGAGAAAGCATATTCTTATGCTTATGCATGAGCATATGAGCATATGCTCATGCATAAGCATAAGCTTATGAGAGAGATACATAGACAAATGAATATGCTTATGAAAAGAAGAGAAAAGAGGATGAAACAGAGGAAATAAGAGAGGGGAAAAGAAGAGAAAGAGGGGAAAAGAGAATGAAAAAAGAGAGGGGAAAAGAAGAAAAGAGAGGAAAAAGGATAAAAAGAGAGAAAGCATATGCTTATGCTTATGCATGAGCATATGAGCATATGCTCATGCATAAGAATAATCATATCAGCATAAGCGTAGGCAAATGCATATGCTTATGAAAAGAGGAGAAAAGATGATGAAAGAGAGGAAATAAGAGAGGGGAAAAGAAGAGAAGGAACTGGAGTGAAGAGGGGAAAAGAGAAGGAAAAAAGAGAGGAGAAAAGCATATGAGCATATGAGCATAAGCATAGGCAAATGCATATACTTATGAAAATAAGAGAAAAGAGGATGAAAGAGAATGAAGAAAGAGAGGGGAAAAGAAGAGAAGGAAGAGGCAAAAAGAGAATGAAAAAAGAGAGTGGAAAAGAAAAAAAGAGAGGAGGAAGTGGAAATAAGAGAGGGAGGGAAAGATGGGGGAAAGCGGGAGGAAAAGAGGGAAAGAAGAGGAAATAAAAGAAGAGAGGGAAAGAAAGGGTTCCTACATCCATCACTGTAGCTAGCACTTAAAGTGCTAGCTGCAGGCCAATGCAAATAACAAAAATAAAAAAAGGAAAAAAGAGGAAGCACTTTCTTACCTGGAAAAGTCCCGCTCGGCGTTTCATGGACTGGCCCTACAAAAGAGAGGAAACATACCATTTTTCAAATAACTAGCTAAAGGAAGGAGGAGTTAGAGAAGCAACTTTCCAAAGGGATTGGATTGAGGGGACAAGCATAAGCCTACAAACAAGGAGAAAGCATGAAAGGAAGGGAAAGAGGAGGAAGAGAAATACCAAAAAGAGAAGAGGTGAGTCTTCTTTCTTTCACTAAATCTTGTTTTTTGTCCTTAATCTCTGAAAATCAAGCATGAAAATTAGCACATAGTCTTAGCAATGCAAGGAGAAACATGCGTCAACACTCACAAAATGAAATCTCACAAAAAATTAATGTACATTGCTTAAAGAGAGACACCTTCTTGAAAAACTTCTTTCACACAAACAGAGAGAGAGAAGGGTGGAGAGGGAGCACAAGTGTAGGGAGAGGAGCTTGGTAGGGGTGAGGATTATGGGGAATAGAGGAGGAAAGCGAGGTCACCAAATATAAGGTAGGAGGAGAGATTTTTGCTTTTCTCGTAATAGAGTTGTGAAAGATGACGTCTCAGGTTTTAGCCCCCAGCATCGCTATATAGTGACACTTAAACCCTAAAAGTGTCACTATATAGCAATACTTATATCCTAAAAGTGTCGCAATATAGTGACACTTACACCCTAAGTGTCACTATATAGCGACACTTATATCCTAAAAGTATCGCTATATACTTATACCCTAAAAGCATCGCTATATGGCGATGAAATAGGGCAAAGCATCGCTATATAGCAACAGTTCAGGGCACTTGATCTAAGAAGAGAGGGAAGGAGCTCATGGGTGGCTATTTTTGGGATCTTAATGGATTTCCTTGCATTTTGTGTTGTGATTTTAAAGGTGTGCAGATGGAAGGGATGAGTCGAAGCTTGTCAGATGATGCGCCAATGCTCGAGAGTACAAAGTGGCTTATAGTGAGGTTGCAAGCGAGAAGTACAACATTAATGCCATATTGTCATGCGCCACTTGAGGATGTATGGGGAGGAGCCCAAATCAGTACCCACCGTTGGTGGTGCACATGGTGATGGATCAACAAAAAGTCAACGCCATTTGAGTTCGTGATTAATATTGTATGCGTACACGACACGAAACCATGGACAAGATCTTATATTTACATGAAACCTTGAGACAAGATGAGGAGGATGGTGAGGGTGTGCATATACCTTCACACTTTGAGAAGGACTATAGTCTCCCGGATGCGCCAGATGATGACGAGGGTATGGTGGACATGATGGATTCTATTTTTAGGGGCAATGTACACGTGATGTCCGAGTCTGAGGCCGTGTACATGGCATCTTTGATAGAGGAGTTATAGATCTTATGGAGAGGAGTGCAGGTCTTTAATATTTCCAGAGCTCCTAGATATACCAATGACATTTTTTCGTGGAACACATCGATTCAAAGAGAGTCACGTATGATTGTGGAGTCATGGCTAACTTCACACAAGATAGCTGAGCAAGTGCTTCGAATACCAATCTTCTCTCCTCGCAATTGGATTATTGTGGGACCATACAAAAAATCTATGGAATTGATTTCAGACGATTTTCTTGATGTAAAATGGTTTAGAACTATTTACGACGGTCCCCATGCAACAGTGAGAAAAGACAGTAGTGGTTTCTTTGCAATAGACTAGATACCAAACTTTGGACCGATGAAAGTGATACTTTTGTTCTTCCCGAGCATTGTGGGCAGGTGCATACTAATGATTTAATTAATTGAATCTTTTGTTTTTAAAGATCAATTGGTACATGTACTTAAGCATAATTTCATATAATTGATGGCATTTGGCACCCATCTTCAATATAGGTGGTTTTTCATCTGGATCATTCTGATCCAAGATGGTGGTACATGATCCAAGTTGCACCACAAAGTAACAAATTTTTGAAGATAGAGATGTGGATATGGAGATGCCACTACCAATGCCGGATCTAATTGAACCAATTGGAACTAGCAAAGAAGATGATCACAATATGAGCCAAGAGGAAGATGTGCATAATGACATCGTATGGGAGGAAGATGGAGATCACAGTATTGAGGAAGAAGATGGCGATCATCAAGAATCACCTGACTTTATTGAAGGAGATGATCAAGTCTTAGGTGAACGTACGATGCCAAAGTACGATGATGATATAGGAGATGAACTCGGTATAGAGTTGGAGATAGACTTGGCTCATGATGAAGCCGTTGATGTAAATGCTCTACATTGAGTTTTTTCATCTCAAACTTGGACATGAATATATGAGCTTCAAACTTAATGTGCATGCTCTTGTACTTTTATTCTTTCAAAGGATCAAACATGTATGAAAAGATATTTTTTTTGTCATTGGGTAAAACTATCTTTAAAGGTCGGTATGGGGAAAAACTCTCTGTAAAATGTCACTATATAACGATCTTATACAAGTCTAGCAAGTGTCTCTATATAGTGATAGTTTTTAAACCCGCTTTGCATACCGACGATTAGCATCCCACGCATGCTAAACGTCAGCACTTAACCATCAGAATAAGGCCCGTGTGTAGTAGTGCCCTAAAAAAGACTTGAGTAATATTTTTACTCTTATACATTTTGATTTGGTTTCACTCAAAATGAAAAAGTGGTTGACATTGAAGTCAAAACTAAAACAAAAAAAAAAGACGAGTTAAAACAAAAAAATAGAGTAGCTGAAGCTCCAAGAGATCAAGTGTGCCATCTCTGAAGAACTTCATATTCACATAGGGCTTTCAGGACAGTGGAACGACATCAAAGAGCATGCAAATTTCAGCGATCTTTCTACAATATATAGACATATAGATGTACATAGATATTCAAAATCTTTTGTCTGACATTATGGTCCTTGTCCTGGCAAAGGATCACTTCAATCACTTTGGAGCTTTGTACAACATCAATTCAATCACTTCATCTATAAAATTGGATATATATAGACATATAGATATATGTAGATATTCAATCTGACATTACGATGTCCTTGGCCTATCTTGACACTTTCCAGACTCAAAGCATTCTCCTACCGTCATCATAGCAACATCTTTCATCTCATGTTATGGCCCTTGGCCTGTCAAAGAACACTATCTAGTCACATAGCTGAGAAAACATCACTTCAATCACTTTGGAAATTTTATAATATTACATATATATACATATACATATACATACATACATACATATATATATATATATATAAACACAAACCACCGTGTTGATGGCAGTTATATTCCTACTATGCAACAAACCACCATGCTAGTGACCAACCTTCGAGATCCAACCAATCAGTGCTATCATACTAGAAGCTATTATACTAGAGCAAATCGCATTGCTGCAAAGTGTTATCCTAAAACAGATACATTGCCCAAGTAAACTTTGGAGAAAATTAATAATTCAATAGATTACATACAAATTACATAGATTACATCTCAAAAGACTCATTTCCTTTAGATTACATCTCAAAGACTCCTTTCCTTCAAGGGGTTATTTCACATTGCTTTGAACAAGTAGACTTTTTGAGCTCCCTGATTGCAAGCTTGTCCCTCCTTGCTCCTTTCCTAAAGGGGTTTGGTTCCTTCCTTTATGGGCCCAGCACCTCCCTTCAGGTCACTTCCTCTTTACTTGCTTTGAGTTTCCTTGTTGTGGCAGGCTCACCCCTTCTTGCTCCTTTCCTGATGGGGACTGACCTCCTCCCTTCAGGCTCCTTTCAGTCAGAGGCTCAAGCTTGGCCTTCTTCAATTCAAGCTCCTTATCTTTTGCATTTTTTGCCCAAATGGCAAATTGATCTGTAGCATCTCCTTTGTCACTCTAGATAGCTATAGTAGCAGGAAGGCACATTTGATCTTTCCATGACCTGGGCAATCGAAAATGACATTCTCTCCATAGCAATCTTGCATGCACAAACACCCCAAAGAAAAAAGCATGCACAAGGTGGTAGCACGCAAGCCATCAGATCATGCAATCATCTATGAAGGGGGTATGGAAGACCATGCATTTTGGACCCTGTTGCATAATAGGATAGGCATCCAATTTAACTATTGTGGCCATCAATACAATAGTCTTGCTCTGTACATGATGAAGTTGCTTCTTGATTTCTTCCTTCCTCATCCTAAGGTTGTAGATGTTCTCCTTCATCGCCTCCACTCTTTTCTCACTCCGTGCAACAGCTTCATCTGATTCCCTCAACATCTCTTGAAGCTTCTTAAATTTCTCAAAAACATCAACATGGGCTATTTCAAAGACTTCCACTCTAGTTTGGAAATCTCTCATGATGATGGACTACTTTTCAAACCTTTCTAGATAATAACCCCCACTATGGCTTCTGTAACTTTCTCTACTATGGTTGCTCTCTGCATTCTTCCTGGCCTGGAGAGCTGCCTCATTGTCTTCTCCACCCCAGCTTCTATTTGCCCCATCCTTCTTGGCCTTGAAGATCTCTTGTAGCTCATGTTTTCTGCATTCTCCCCTTTCACTTCCACTTCCTCTCAAATAAGTGGGCTTGCAAATTGCCTCTAGGAATATCTAGTGCATTTTCAATCATGCTTTCAACTATGGTAATCTTCTCACCTTGATAGACTATTTGTCGCTCCATGTTCACCTCTTGTACCAACCTGGTGAAGTTGGTGAGAGCATCCAAATTGGGATTTTGAACAGTGAGTGAGGAGCTCCTAGATGTCAGGATTTAAAGATCAAGGGAGGAGAGGCTCTCGCACTATGCTATAGAGGGGGAGGAAAGATTGTGTGAGGAGCTCCCAGACTGTGTAGGGGGGGAGGAAAGATCATGTGAGGAGATTTCAATCCATGCAGACACATTTTGGAGCTCAGTGTGTCCAGGGGGATACATTACGAGAGGGGATAGAAGTTGCAAGAAGAGTGCAAGGGAGAAAGAAACGGTCGAGAGGGATAGAAGATGAAATAGTGAAGGGAATGGAATAGCGAAGGCTTAAGTTTGTAGCCCAACTATAAGGAGCTGTCAAGGTGAGAGCCACTGCAGTGGTTGGCCCCAATTTTGATTAATTCAAGGCGGCAATACTACCTTGCATGGTAATGAGTGATAAGACGTGTTTAGGCTTCATGATTTATGTCTGTGGTAATTATTGCCATCTTCCATCGGTGGTGGCATCTAAGATTACCAACCATGTCTAGGGTGGCAGTTAAGATTCCACCGAGCTGGCAGTTAATTACTAGCCATCGCAGTGACTGGTACTACTCACCTACTAGTTATCACCACGAGGCTTGCATGCATTATTACTACGAGTATAGTAAATTACCAATCATCGTGATTGCATGCTTAGTAGAGTACTAGAGTGCATGGTAATGAGTGATTAGGCTTCATGATTTATTTATGTGGTAATTACTACCTGGTGGTGGTGGCTCTCATCAGCCACATCTATCATGGCTAAGACTCCATCGGGATGGCAGTTAATTACCAGCCACCATAGTGGCCTTCAATCACTCACCTGCCAGTTACCACCACTGGGCGTCTGCTTCATGATCACTTGCCCCTGCTCTACTTTGCTCCACGCTCCCTCCTCCAACTCTCATCACTCATATGCTCCCCTGCTCATCCACTCCACTGCTCACCCACCCATCTTCACCATGCTTATTGTAACTACTACCACCCCTCCATGCAACGTGATCCCAATGTTATATGCCTTCTCATAGAAGGTGATTGTGTTGCACTCATTTGGACTGGAAATGCTGGCTCTAGTGGACACCCTTCATTCCCATGGTCGATTCTTGCCATATTTGCATGTCACCACCTTGGATGACGTGGTTACAGAGGGCCTCTATATCGCTGTGCTGTATGGGTTCCCCCTAGATGTCGACAAAGGCCTTAGGATTTTCATAGTAGAGTACTCTCCTTTTGTTGGGGGGATGTAGTCTAAGTCCTAGCAATGTGCATGGTCTTTGGCCTCTCCATCGTCTGCTCCATGGGATCCCTAAAAAAATTTAATACAACAAGCTTGGCTGGTGGCAATATACTGAGTTGTACAAATTTCCTCTTGCTCAATGAGGCTCATAACCACTTAGCAATGGCTGGATGTAATCTTTTGGCCTCTAAGGCTCTCAACAATTTTTTGGCTCGTTGGATGTAATCTTTTGGTCTCTAAGGCTCTCAACAATTACTGAGTTTTTACATTTATGTAATCTCTTTCTTTCAATTTGAGGCTCCCAGTATGCAATGTTGTTAAATTTTATATTTGAGTGGTTATGGTTGCTAGATGTAATCTTTTGGCCTCTAAAGCTCTCAACAGTTGTTGGGGTTTTATAAATGCAAGATCCTCTGCATGGATGTTTTTATTGAAGCTATACTTATATAATAATATAAAATCTTGACGAAAGTTTATTGGGGTAATTTTTTTAGTTTCACAGTATTTATAGAATATGGTATAATTTTATATATTTTCTTCATAATTTTGAAGCAAAAGACAAAAATCCTAGCGAAACTTTAATTTCTTTTGCATAAAAGTTTCAAATCCTGGCGAATGTTTCGAACATTTATTTTATTATAGCATAAAAACTTTCGATACCAATATAAAAGTTTCACTTCTTAACGAAACTAACATGAAAATGATCCTCTGTTCAATTTTTGCTCACTATAAGTTGTTGTTACTTTTTATATAACATGTTATTGGATGTAGAAGTAATCTCTTTTGCTCAATTTTCACAAAATTATCTGGATAGCAAGCACCACAGGGCCTCCAGTCACCCTAGTGGCTCAAAATACTTTTGTCCTCATCTAGGATTTACTCCAACAATGACTAAAGTACCAATAAAGTAGGACTACAATTTCCTTGGTTTAGGACCAAAATAGCTCTAAAATAGCTCCAACAACCCATCGTTGTGGTTGCATGGAGATACATCTTGAAAAGTAATAAGGAAATACATTTTCCTTAGTACACAAATATAGAATTCCAAGAATCAGCGTAGTGGTTGTCATAGATCTCCTTCTGTTTGCCAATGTGGTGGTCATCATAGATCTCCACCTGAATACGTAAAAATAGGTAACAGAGCCATAACTCCAAGAACCAACACAGTGGTCGCTCCAAGTCAATCTTGAATTTTGGGTGATTACAGGTGGTCAGGCCAAAGACTGCACTACGGCGATGTTTAGAATGATAGATTATGTCTTATTATTACACCAAGAATGAGTGCGGTGGTCTCTTTAAGCCAACCTTGAATTTTCATAATCTACATGGGTGTGTTGCCCCACTAACAGGTGGCAAAGCCACAGAAAAAGGCTACGTGATAATAGGTGGTCAGGCCAGAGACTGCGCTCCAGTGGTGTTTAGAATTATCGATTGGGTCTCATTATTATGCCAAGAACCAGTGCAGTGGTCTCTCCAAGCTAACCTTGAATTTTCATGATTTGCATGGATGCATTGCCCAGTGACAGGTGGCAAAGCTACAGCAAAGGACTGCACGATGATAGGTGGTCAGCTGCACTGCAGAAGTAGTGTAGAGATGCACGATATAGTGTAGAGCTGCCGTGTGTCGAGCTTTGCGGTATTTAGAATAAATAGATTGCGTCTCATTATTATGTCAGTGCGACATCATGAAAAATTTTTAGCAAGAGCATGGATCCACGCAAAATTCAAAATCTCACCCAGAAGCATGTCGCATCGTGGCCCCAAAATGGCCCCGAGAATAGTTCCACGGTTGGCTACACCCAAGCAAACATTAACCCTATTTTAATTTTCCAATCCAAATTTACGTTGGTATGATTTTGTATTGTGTGCATATGCTTACATTGAGGTCAATAGCTGCAGAGAAAGGCCCAATCTATGGGATCTCAAAGTGGCTTCATGAGAAGAACTTCTTATTCATGCACATGTTGTCACTGACAAGAGCTTTGGAATTTCATGTAGCACATCCAAGGTTATAAGGATATTAATTTATAGCTCACATTGTGTTTCATTGGTGAGTGAAATTAGTGATTACATATGTGACAGTCTATATTCATCCATCAATAACAATGTGCATCTTAACATCATTCTGCAGGATGATGAGGACAAGATTTCTACAGACTATATGTACTTGCACTCAATGTAGTCATGCAATAGATGAGCTTCTAGAGGTTTGAGAGAGATGGAGAGAGATTGTGTTATGAGAGAGGATCATAGGCACACATATAAGGCTTGCTACTTATGAAGATGCATTTACTTAGCATTGTTTCTCCCTCCACCACAAATGTATCTTCCAAATGTTGTTTTCGAAAATTGTACCTGTTTCGTCTCCCTTTAACATCCTCATGTACCTTGACTAGGTATTTCAAATTTCCTATCTCACAACCTTCATGTGCTTGTCTTATAAACCATGGCAAGATGTATACAATATCTATCTTAAAGAAATGGAGCTTGGGAAGAGAGCAAACATTAAAATGTGATGACTCACTAAAAAAGAGTTGAGGCAACCCCTTGTGGCAACAAAAAATCCAAATTGAATTGCACATCAAGGGTTAAAACAATAAAAGCAGAGAGAGGGGAAAGGAGAGGACATAGGATGCAAGGGAAGAGGGTTGGCAACTCGATGTGCATCTTAGGAAGGGAGAGCGATAAGAGCATGGAGACTTCAAAGAAGACATGGAAGTTGTGAAGTTTTGTATAAAATGGGTGACCATGTTTTGCCATCTCTAGCCATACATCACCAAATCATGTGACGTCTCAATGAATCCTAAATAAGATAAATAATTATTATTCTTAATTTACATATGGAACAGAGTAGAAGCAGCGATTCAGAGTAGCCTTCCAGATTGAAGGCACTGTGGAAGTTACCAATACTCGGTGAGGCTATTGGCCTCTCGTCAACTCTCTAGCCTTTCTTGAGAGGAGTAGTTTGCTATGCGTTATGGCAAGTAAGGAATCAAGTTGCCTTTTGTGATAATCCGCGAGAGGTTTTGGTCCTAAGAACAACCAAAGGCGCAATCCTGGACGCAGCAAAAGCGGTGGAGAGCTCACACCCTTTGGTGAGGACAACTGGTTGCACACAAAGCTGGGTCGCATAAGAAATTGTGAACCGTCATGAATGAAGAACTTGTGGACCCATCATCCATAAAGAGAAGAAGAAGAAGAAGCGTGAAATCAAACTTTCCCTCTAGACTCTCTTTGTGTACTTACAAGTGAGCATAACAACGAATTCCTATGTCGCTTCATAGCCTGCATTATAGTGTACGTTCATAGCCTGCATAAGCTTCATCGCCTTCACAATGGCACCCAGTCGGAAGCCGCACGTTGTAGTCATACCTTTCCCTGCTCAAGGCCATATTGCTCCCATGATGCACTTCTCCCAAAAGCCAGCAGCTCGAGGTTTCACTATCACTTTCGTCAATACCCAACACACCCAACAAATCCTCACTCGAACCACTCTACCTCTGTCAGACCGCAGCCTCGACATCCGCCTGGTCGCAGTGCAGAGCGAGAGCAAGGATGGACGAACCACCGGACAAGATAGCATCGTGGAGATTTCGAAAGCGTGGGAGCGCACGGAGGAAGGATTGGGACAGTTGATTGAGAAGCTGTTGAAGAAGGACCCGCCGCCTACATTTATTGTTTCCGATCTGTACGGTGCTTTCACGCAGAACGTTGCAACCAGGTTTGGGTTGCCCAGGCTGGCTTTCTGGACTGCTTCTGTGCCTACCCTTGCTTCTGGCATGGCCATTAAGCAAGGATGCCGTCCCCCACAAGGTAGCAATCACGCCTTTCTCCTTCGCTGTGTTCTGTCGATTGGTTAGTGTCACTTTGACGCTAACTAATATTCCGTTGTTCTGTTTCAGACCCTTACGAGATCATCACTTGGGTCCCCGGAGCACCGCCTCTAAAGCTTCACGAACTGAATACGTTCCTTCAACGTTACGACCCCGACGATTTCGTGTTTAATGTCTTTCTAAACGCTTACTCAAGACTGGGTGAAACCACCTGGATCGTGTTCAATTCGTTTTAAGAACTCGACCACGAGGCATTGGAAGCTCTTCGCAAGGACTATTCGCATATCTACACAGTAGGTCCTTTGCTTCCAGATTCATACTTCAATGGGAAAGTAGATCCAGATTATTGGACCCCATCTTTGTGGGCAGAGGAAAACGATTGCATTGCGTGGCTGGACGAGCAATCACCAAAGTCCGTTGTATTCGTCTCTTTCGGAAGCATTGCTACTCTTTCCCGGGAGCAGTTCGAAGAGCTGGCACTGGGTCTGGAGGCAAGCCAGCACCGTCTACTCTGGGTGATCAGATCCGACCTCCTTTCCGAGACGTCAGCCTTGCTTCTGGATGGCTACCTGGAGAGAGTAAAGGATGGAGTATATTTTGTGTCCTGGGCACCGCAACTACAGGTGCTAACCCATGAAGCGACGGGGGGGTTTGTGACGCACTCCGGAGGCCATAACGGCGGGGGTACCGATGCTGGGATGGCCTTATTTCGGAGATCAGATGATGAACATGAGGTGCGTGGTGGATGGATGGAAGGTGGGGCTAGACTTCGAGAGTGGAAGCGATGCGATGATAGGCAGGCAGGAAGTGGAGAAGAAGGTGAGGCAGCTGATGGAAGGAGAAGAGGCTATGGAATTGAGAAAGAATGCCCTGAAGTGGAAGCAGGCAGCGGCGAAGGCTGTGCTGCCAAATGGATCGTCAACCTGCAGCATGGAGAAGCTCCTCAACTCCATGATGGCCTCTTAGAGATCTTGGGCATTTAGCCTTTCACTTAGCCATTATCAGTTTGTTCACTTTTTTTCCCCCAATTGAAAGCAAGAAAGATATATACATTGAGGAGAAAAAGGGGTTTCTCAAGAGTCTCAGCAATTTGAATAAAAAAGCTAGCCTCTTCTCTCAATTTACCTAGCAGCATTGATTAATTGGGACAAGGCTCGTAGACATTGATGCCCTTATGATGGGCGGAACCCAACAATGTCACCCAAGAGACTTCAATCAAAATCCATGTATAGGCAAATGCCAAAATGGAAACACTCTTGATAGCAACTTGCATAAACAAACCACTCCACACCATAGAACCCAACCAAAGGAGATGAATGAAGGCTTAGGCTACCCTACAAGGGATGCCATGTGGATGCACATTAAGAAACCTTGAAAGCTTCGCGTGGTGATGGACAAAAGTAGCACAACACCTTCCAATTATTTGCTTTGAGAGTGCAAGCAAATGGTGACTACATCTCTTTAATGGACCAAGACATTCGTCCTCCAACATTAGATCATGCTTGTTCTAATTCATGTTGTTAACTTCTTGCTTTCCAACCATTTCTCTACCCAATGCACACTCCTACTAGACTCCTATTCTTTTGTTTTCAAAGAAACTTGGATGGTTTTATTAAAGAAGAGGGAACGTCCCTCAATGTTAGATAGCAACTCCAAGGAGTTTCCAAAGAATATTGTGAGTAGACATTCAAACAAATCTAAGAAGATGATCTAGTTACTTCCCAATCACTTACCTATGTTTCCTAAGAAGATAATCTAGAAACTTACCTAAGATGATCTAGTATTTTGAGTAGATATTCAAACAAATATAGGAAGATGATCTAGTAACTTCTCGATCACATACCTAGGATTTCCTATGAGCCATCTCTAATTGCATGGAGATGTGATATCATCTTATCCCAACGTTGATCATGATGGGTCACAACCAAAACATGATGAAAATTTAGTTCATTCCTACAATTCAAGAAAGCAATTAAAAATGACAAGTAGCTTATGTAGGACGAGTATAGGACTAGATTGACTGCATAGATAAAGACATTGTGCATCCATATTCCAATAGCACCATGTTCTAGGAGAGTCGAGACTGGTCGAGTCCCACCCAAGTTTGGATCCCATCTGCAAGCCCAATAACCACTTTGATACCTAATGGGCATCTCATATCACGTGCTTTTGCATTGGAATCTTCCCAAAGATTTGGATCTACATCAAAACACAAATCTGAATGTAAACCAAAATTTGATTGTAAGTCATCTTCATTTGCATCAAAGAATTCATGAATCATGATCAAACTCAATCAAATAATCAAAAATACTTTTGATCTGTCATCCATCAAATATGAAAAATCTATTCTTGAAACTATCGCAAGATTATTTCTTCCAAAAACTTTCGCATCATTGGGATCCTTGATATTAGAATTCTGAATTTTCATAATAGTAAATTAAATCTAAATATTAGGAATAGATACCTGGGTGCCTTGTACACTTCCTTGACTTTTTAGAACATCTAAATCAACAATTGATTGTCTAGAATAGCATCTTCATCCCCAATTGACAAAAAAGTTTTCTCACTAACAATATCCTCATCATACATATGCTTATCAACTTGAACATCAATATCATAATATGAAATACGAAATAATAATAAGATCAACATCATAATATGAGATATTATCATCAACTTTCTCATCAAAACTTTGGCTCATTTGTGTTTTTGTTTATTATTCCATTTGTTCCTGAATAGTAGGTAAAATGCTCACACATGAGCCTTCTGCATACTACAATCACCACACATGAAAGATTATATCTTCCCATAAGGTGCATAAACACTTTAAAAACCTTGTCTTCATTACTTTGAATTGATTCTTCTTTATTGGTTTCATGCAGATTAGAAATGCACAACCTTCTCTATGTGGGGGTTAAAGGTCACTGTGCCTTTACCCCGGTTATGTACAATACTCAAACACATATATAAATGAATGAAAAAGAAGATTAGGGTGGTTCTGCACCCACCAAAACTTGTGTGGCTCTTTGTCTCTCTCTCTCCTTCTTTCGTTCTTACTTCTGTTGAGAACACTCTCAATTGGTATCAGAGCCCGGGTGATCTAGCTGAGCGTGCGTGAATGCTTGAAGCTCAGCAGCTCTGTGGAAGGAAGGAGAAGCTCTGTGGAAAGCTTTGTGGGTGACTTTACTTGCATCCGAGTGTGTAGAGACCTTGGAGGAATCTTTGGAAAAGTCACTTTGGTTTTGCGAAGTGGTTTTGAGAGCCTGTTAAGAGTTTTCAAAGAAAAAGTCGTTTTTTGAGCTTTTCCCTGTTCCGTTCGATGACAGAGACTCCGTATTGACTTGTAGAGGTAACTATTGCTTGCTTTTGGTGTTCACTTCACTTCAAGAGCTTGGAAACACCTTCATTCTTGAATCTGAGATCATTTCATTGGATTTCTGACTCACTGTGTCAGTTTTTGCGTTTTTTGCCCGGGTGTTGGAACTCAAGTTTGGAGCAACCATTTGTAGATCTATCAGTTCTGGTGGACTCAAAAGGTCCTAAAACTTCTATATTACTCATCATTCGCACTCCGGTGGAGTTTACAAATAGCTCTATTTCCAAAAACGTTTTTCAGTCCGTGTGTTGGACCCAGTGATTGAGACCACGGTTTCCAAAACTGTCTGTCCCATTGCGTTCCGGACGCCCAAAAACACCTACCTATCAATTCTTGCATGATTCGGTGGAGGATTTTCAGAGTTATAGATCCCTGTGTATTCGATTTCGTCTCTCTGTTATGCATTTTTCATTCTAAGGTTTTGAAACCTTAGATTTATGCCACATGGCAGTGGATAAGTGTTGACTCCCATTTCTCACTCATCGGTTGGGATTTTGGAGTTCCAGTAGAAGAGAGATATTTGCGGATGTTCTTGCTGAGTCCGATTATGCAATGGCACCCATGTTTTGAGGCATCTCTGGTTTTATTTTCAGTAGCGGTCATTACCGTGGGACTATGATTTCTTGAGCATACCTTATGCAAATCACTCTGGTTGCAGTTTGAGCAGTGTGCGCTCATTCGTGGTGTGCATTGGGTTGTAGTGGATGATTTATAAGCCATTTGGATGCATTGCGGTCCTTATTGGATGTGCTGATAGGCCCAAATTGCCTTATGGGATGCTATTTTTTATGGACGCTTTGCACATGGATGCTATTTTATGCTGAGGGATAGCTTTGACAGATTGCAGGTGATGCACTGATAGTGCTATGCTCTCTTGGATGAGATATTATTGATGCATATGCCAGTGGACGGTGTTTATGCTTGAGTCATTTAGCACTTATTGGCATTTTCTTTTGGGCCAGATTTGCTCATATGGATGCATAGTATATGCACATGAGTTAGATGCATCTTTTGATGCTTTGAGCTTTGAGTTTTGGTAATATTTCACTCTGTTTATGCTTGAGTCATTTAGCACTTATTGGCATTTTCTTTTGGGCCAGATTTGCTCATATGGATGCATAGTATATGCACATGAGTCAGATGCATCTTTTGATGCTTTGAGCTTTGAGTTTTGGTGATATTTCACTCTATTGTCGCATACATATTTGGGTGCACCTGGTATTTGGTATGATTCTCTCTTGCAGGCACTAGCATTTGGGATTTTGTTTCATTTGCATCATGGCATCCTCTTTCATGTCTGAAAAGGAGTTTTTCAGCATTAAAAAGTTTGATGGGACAAACTTTTCTTTGTGGAAAGAACAAATAAGGGATGTGCTTATTCAAAAGAAGCAGATTAAACCCTTGGCAGGGATTGAAGTTAAGCCTGCAAATATGTCTGAGGATGATTGGAATGAGTTGGATGCATTAGCAAAGTCTACTATTAGACTTCATCTTGTTGAGTCAGTTTATTTCACAGTAGTAAATGAGCATACTACGGAAGATTTGTGGAAGAAACTGTGTGCCACTTATGAGAAGGAAACTGCCTCTGATAAAGTTTACCTCATGAAGAGGTTGTTTGAGCTGCAGATGAAGGAAGGGGTCTCCATTGCTTCTCACTTGAATGAATTCAATATTATTTTCAGCCAGCTTCAGGCTCAGAAGATGAATTTTGATGTGGAGACTAAGGCAATATTTCTCTTATGTTCATTGCCATCCTCATGGGATACCTTCTGTACAGTTGTCAGTAACTCTGCACCTAGTGGAGTACTGAAATTTGATGATGTTGTGGGTAGATTGTTGGCCGAGGAGATTAGACGGAAGTCTATGGATGGCAACAAGCAGGATGCAGCCTTAAATGTGCAAAGGGGTAGATCACAGTTCGGGGGGAAGTCCCAAGAAAGAGGGAAGTCTCGTAGCAAATCCAGGGCATGGAACATTGAGTGTTACCATTGTGGCAAGAAGGGCCATATGAAAAAGGATTGCTACAAGCTGAAAAGAGAGCAAAAGGATAAGAAAAAGAATGCAAATTGGGGTGCAAATCAAAAGGAAGATAGTCCAAGGGAGGACAAAGGAAAAGTGAAGATCGAGGAGATCAATGCAGTCACACATGATAGTGACAATGACGTTCTCTTCATGTCTAGTTTATCTGCAGAGTTGCTTAAGACCACTTCAGATGATGCATATTCTCAAGATTGGATTTTGGATTCTGGTGCTTCATTCCATGTTACTCCCCATAGGGAATGGTTCTCCACTTATGACAGTGGAAAGACAGGTTGTGTGCATCTTGGAAATGACTATGCATGTGACATAAAGTTTTCTTTTGCAAATGGGTCTGCATTTGTTTTGAAACATGTGAGACATGTGCCTAAGCTGACCAAGAGTCTTATTTCAGTGGGTCAACTAGATGATGCTAGTTTTCACACCACTTTTGGCTTTCAGAGTTGGAAAATTCAGAAGGGCTCTATGCTTTTGGCCAGGGGTGCCAAGTGTGGGACTTTGTATCCCTTACATGTATCAAGGGTATTTGATCATGTTGTTGCAATAGCCGAGCAGCCAAGCACTTCTTTGTGGCATTGCAGGTTGGGGCACATGAGCCAGAATGGAATGAAACTCTTATGCCATTTGGGTTATGTACCGCATTTGAGTTTCTCTGATTTTGAATTTTGTGAGCACTGTCTCTATGGGAAGCAGACTAAATCAGCCCATAAAATAAGGGGAAAGAAAGAGTTTGAAAAGCTTGATTTGGTGCATTTAGATGTATGTGGTCCCATGCCTACACGGTCATTAGGCGGGGCTGAATACTATGTGACATTCATTTTGATGATGCAACTAGGAAAGTGTGGGCTTATGCTATCGCTCGGAAGAGTGATGTGTTCCAGGTATTTCAAAAATGGCTGGCCTTGGTTGAGAATCACTCAGGTAGAACGCTTAAATGCCTACGGACTGACAATGGTGGAGAGTATCTCTCTCATGACTTTTAGCATTTCTGTGATACACGTGGGATTAAGAGGGAGCTCACATCCCCTCGTACTCCAGAGCAAAATCCAGTTGCAGAAAAGATGAACCGTACCATTCAAGAAACGTTGCAATGCATGCTTTCCAATGCAAGTCTTTCTAGTGGTTTTTGGGCTGAGGCAATGAAGACTGCAGTGCATGTGATCAATAGATCACCTAGTAAGAGTTTGGATGGTGGTATTCCTGAAGAGGCATGGAGTGGCAAGAAGCCCTCTTACTCTCACTTGCGTATATATGGGTGTGAGGCATATGCACATGTGCCAAAAGAGCTTCGAAAGAAGCTAGATCCTAAGTCTAGGAAATGCATCTTTCTGGGTTATGGTGAAAGTGGAGAGATGGGCTATCGTCTCTGGGATCCAGAAGCAAAGAAGATCATACGCAGCCATGATGTGGTCTTCAATGAGAAGAACATGCATAAGGCACCCATGAGGGATGTGGAAATGAGGAGAATCACTTTCCAGGATGTGAATCCACCTGCATATGTTGATAGACAGCAAGCTGTCCATGCACCAAATGTGCAAGAAATGGTACCACCAAGTACTCCCATAGGTATACAATCAAGGGTAGATGATGGATCATCCATTGGTGGAAATGATGAGCCAAATGTGGCTGATATATGCAGGTGGGACAGCAAGCTGAAATGCCCTTGAGAAGATCTTCTAGAGTGCCTAGACTGCCTGATAAGTTTATTCTAGGGGTAGACTATGTGATGCTTACTGATTGCAGGGAGGCTTCTTGCTACAAAGAGGCTATGATGCACGAGGATCAATGCAAGTGGGAGTATGCTATGCAATCAGAGATGAGTTCACTTATGAAGAATAAGACTTGGGACTTGGTTTCTTTTGCCACATGGAAAGAAAGCATTGCCATGTAAATGGGTCTACAAAATGAAGGTCACAGGTGATGATGTGCCTAGGTACAAGGCCCGTTTGGTTGCTAAAGGGTTCAAGCAAGAGAAGGGTGTGGACTTTGATGAGATATTCTCTCCGGTTGTGAAGATGACCACACTTAGATGCATGCTTGGACTAGTGGCAGTAGAGGATATGGAGCTTATGCAGATGGATGTCAAGACAGCTTTCTTGCATGGGGATTTGCATGAGGAAATTTACATGGTGCAGCCGGAAGGCTTTGAAGAAAAGGGCAAAGAGCATTTAGTTTGCAAGCTGAAGAAGAGTCTCTATGGTCTTAAGTAAGCACCTAGAGAATGGTATCAGAAGTTTGATGCTTTCATTCAGTCCTAGGGGTTTAGAAGGAGTGAAATTGATCACTGCCTCTACACTAAAAGGGCTAAGGATAATAGCTTGATAATCTTGGCACTATATGTGGATGATATGCTATTGGCTAGCAAGAATACTTATGAGCTAGATGCATTAAAGGCCAAGTTGCATGAGGCCTTTGATATGAAGGATTTGGGATTTGCAGGTCATATATGGCCAAGGTTCCTTATGCATCAGCAGTTGGGAGTCTTATGTATGCTATGATAGCTACTAGACCAGACATTGCATTTGCAGTGGGAGTTGTTAGCCAATATATGGCTAATCTAGGAAAGAGGCATTGGGAGGCAGTTAAGTGCATCATGAGGTACATGAAGGGTACCAAGGAGATGTGCATCTACTTTGGTAGAGGAGACATGCGTGTACTTGGGTACACAGATTCAGACTATGCAGGGCATGTGGATAGTAGGAGATCCACTTCTGGTTATGTGTTCACCTTTGTAGGTGGTGCAGTGTCGTGGATGTCTCACACACAGAAGTGCATTGCTTTGTCTACCACAGAGGCTAAGCATGTTGCAGCCATAGAGGGTTGCAAGGAGGCTATATGGCTTGATTGGCTAGTGGGAGATTTGGGGATTCATACAAGTATACTGACATTGCATAGTGATTCCATGAGTGCTATTCAGCTAGCACGGAATCCGGTCTTTCATGCAAAGACCAAACACATTGAGGTCAGGTACCATTTCATCAGGGAGGTACTTGAGGACAAACGCATAGAGCTTGTCAAGATTCATACAGATGATAACCCTGCAGATATGCTAACGAAGAGTCTACCTAGTCAGTGGTTTGAGTATTGTCGTGTATTGATGGGCATTGGATAGTATGCCCACTGGTTGTTCTTTCTTAAAGGCACATTGTCCTTTGAGTTGGAGGTTGTGGGGGTTAAAGGTCACTGTGCCTTTACCCCGGTTATGTACAATACTCAAACACATATATAAATGAATGAAAAAGAAGATTAGGGTGGTTCTGCACCCACCAAAACTTGTGTGGCTCTTTGTCTCTCTCTCTCCTTCTTCCGTTCTTGCTTCCGTTGAGAACACTCTCACTCTATTGTAAGGGTTTCTAAATAGTGGCTCTTCAAAAAATACATTTAGATTCACCTCCTCTTACTTCCACATCACATCAATAGCAAAAAATAATGCAAATACAAAGCATGCACATTCCCCTAGGGCACTAAGCGATATGTAAGATAGCATGTGCAATCAATGGATTTTATATTTTTATGTAGTTATAGAAAATTTACATACGTAAGGGGTTTTTTAATTCAAAAAGTGAAGGTTTCCATACATAAGGGATACTTTTATAATCTCAAATTAATTTATAGAAGGGGTGTGAAGAGAGTGGGAGAGAAGTCAAGAGTCTCACTTGCAGCTTTCTCACATACACAAAAGTGGAATACACACAAAGGTGGAGGTTGAAAAACAGTTTTCCTCTTCTTAGTTGTGAAAGCCAAAAAAGAACTCTCTCTTGGTACAAAAGGAATAGGTGAACCCTATATGTGGGTATCAAACCAAACTCAGCTAACTAAGGTGGCATACTAACTAAGCCACTAACTAGAGTACATAAGGATAGCTGTCATCCATCTATTATTCATGGGCGGTGTACCAACCGCATCTGCATAAGTCGGTGACATAAATGCACAATGGTCACCCTGGCATATCACGAGTGGAGGTCAATATCTCAACACTCCCCCTCGAGCTCAATCCCAATTCCTGCACACCAAGCAAGTCTCTAAACTTGCGTAGCTTCTCTGCACCCAATGCCTTCGTGCATAGCTCAAATCTGGCCTAGTAATAGTCATATAAATCAAACTTCCTACTATGCGCCTATACATAGTAGGGTCTTCCAAAAGCTCACCTGCATCTGCACTCAGCTTCACATTCTGCTCCAAAGGAACTGAAATAGGCTTACAACCTGTCATCCGATATTTGGATAGCATGTCCAATCCATACTGCCTCTGCAAAAGCCATATCCCTCTTGTGGATCTAATCACCTCAATGCCCAAGAAGTAACGTAGCTCTCCCAAATCCTTCATCTCAAACTTCTGCTTCAATAGCATTTTCACATGAAGGATATCTTCATCACTATCACCTATGATGATCAAATCATCAACATAAATGACAAGCAGTGTAATACCTTTCTCTGTTTTTCTCATATAAAGTGAGAAATCTGCCTTGGAAATTTGAAAGCTAATAGTGACAAGATATTATCCTATCTTGTCAAACCATGCTCTGGGTGCTTGCTTCAAGCCATACAAGGCTTTCTTCAACCTTTAAACAAACTCAGGATGAACACCATGCACATAACCTAGTGGCTGCTCCATATAGACCTCTTCTTGCAAATCTACATGCAAGAAGGCATTCTTTACATCCATTTGATGTAAAGACCATCCCTTTGATGCAGCCATAGCAATGAATGCTCTTACGGTTGCCATCCTTGCAACCGGACTGAATGTTTCTTCATAATCAATGCCATATGTCTGTGCATACCCCTTGACAACTAATCTTGCCTTGTATTTGCTCAGAGGACCGTCTGCATTGTGCTTCACCTTATAGACCCACTTATAGCCAATGGCATTCTTGTCTTTAGGCAAAGGCACCAATGCCCATGTAGCATTTGCTTCCAAGGCATCTATTTCTTCATCCATGGCTTTCTCCCATTTTTCTTTTCCCATGGCTTGCTCAAAAGAAGTGGGCTCTAGTTCTTGTATCATTTTGACCATATAGGCATAGTGAATGGCTATAAATCCATCATATTTCAGCCTATCCACAAGATACTTAACTCTGGTAGACCTGCACAAAATAGACTCACTACCAGGTGCTCTCAAAACATCCCTTGTCTTCCTTAATCCAAGTGCAACAAGAGAAGGAATACCCAACTCATCATCAAGGCTCTGTTCTGAGCGATGGATTCACCATCCACATAAGAGTGACCTACATTCACATCAACCATGAGCTGATCTACTTTCTCTTTTCCCTATCATGATACTTGCATACCACTATCTACATTGCTTTGAGGATATTCTCCTACTCTCAATCTGCCTGTCCATGGTGAAGTATGTGAACCACTACTAGAGGACACTACAGGTCCACTAATATTTTGTGATTGCTGCTGTGAATTCTATGTAGCATTACCATTTTGTGCATCTACATCATCAATCACATTTACTGGTTTATACCAGCTGCTCATCTCATCAAAAACAGCATCTCTGCTCACTGTAAACTTATGAGTAGAAGGGTTATAGCATCTATACCCTTTCTGCTGCAGAGAATAACCAATAAAGATGCACTTCTCAGCTTTTGGATCCAACTTGGATCTCAACTCATGTGGCACATGAACATAGGCAATGCAACCAAAAACTTTCAAATGAGAAATATCTGGTTTCCTACCAGTATACCTCTCCTCTGGTGTCATTCCATGTATTGCTGCAGTGGGAGTCCTATTCATTATGTAGACTACTGTAGCAACTACTTCAGCCCAATAATAAGCTGGCAGGTCTTTTTCGTTGAGCATGGCACAAGATACCTCTCCAATATGCCTGTTTTTTCTTTCTGCAAGTCCATTTTGCTGTGGGGTATGACTGCATGAATATTGCTGCTTTATCCCATGCTCCCACAGGAACCTTGCAAACTCATTTGAGAGGTACTCTCCCCCTCCATTTGACCTTGGGCATTTTATTTGCAAGCCTGTTTCTTTTTCAACCATAGCTTTAAAGGCTTTGAAGTGCCCAAACACTTCACTTTTCTCTTTCATAAAATACACCCAAACTTTTTTGTTGTAGTCATCAATAAAAGTGACAAAATAATGACAGCCTCCGATAGATGCAGCTTTAGTAGTCCACACATTGGAGTGGATTAATTCCAATGGCCTCTTACTCTCTTGAACATGTCTAGAAAATGGTTTCCTTGCCTGTTTTCCAAATTGACCGGCTTCACATACCCTTCACATACCTCATGCATTTCTGCAACCTTGAACTCAGGCAATTCTGCAACAATATTTTGGGCCTGCATTAATTTAAGTCGTACATTAAGATGACTAATGCGTTTATGCCAGATATCAATATCTGCAACTACATCGGTCCCATGTGCAAACATTGCTACACTCAATCTAAGCATGTCGGCATCCAACGTAAACATCCTGCCCTTCTTCTTCCCTTTTGCTATCAAGCGACCTTTATTTTTCATATCCTCAACAAAGCATCCATGGGGATTAAATCTGACCTACAAGCCTTAACCATTTGACCAATAAAAACCAAGTTCTTGGTGATATTCGGGACATGAAATACATCAGACAGGTATTTCTTTTTCCCATCCTACATAGACAAAGGAATTTTACCAATCTGCACAATAGGATGTGCAGTATCATCACCAGTCTCCACAAATCCTGATCTTTCCATTTTCCTTGCATCATGCATCCATTCTGCATGACCTGAGTCAACATGTTGACTCATGTTGACTCAGGAGTGATAGAATCATTCTTATTACTTGTTGAATGCTACTACTGTGGTAAAATGGGTCATATGGCTAAAGACTCCTACAAAAAGCAAAATGACATCATGAATGAAAAGTTGCAGCAAGGCAATTATGCATCATCTAGTAGACAGGGTGATGACAGAAATGAGCATTTGTTTATGGTGCAAGTGGAGATTGGTGATGATACTGCACATCCTATTGCGCAGATTGGTAAAATTCCCTTGTCTATGCAGGATGGGAAAAAGAAATACCTGTTTGATGTATTTCATGTCCCGAATATCATCAAGAACCTGGTTTCTATTTGTTAAATGGTTGAGCAGGGCTTGCAGGTTAGATTTAATCCTCATGGATGCTTTGTTGAGGATATGAAAAATAAAGGTCGCTTGATAGCAAAAGGGAAGAAGAAGGGCAAGATGTTTACACTGGATGTGGACATGCCTAAATTGAGTGCAGCAATGTTTGCACATGGGACCGGTGTAGTTGCAGATATTGAAATCTGGCATAAACGCATTGGTCATCTTAATGCACGATGGCTTAAATTAATGCAAGCGCAAAATATTATTGCAAGATTGCCTAAGTTCAAGGTTGCAGAAATGCATAAGGTATGTGAAGCCTGTCAATTTGGAAAATAGGCAAGGAAACCATTTCCTAGACATGTTCAAGAGAGTAAGAGGCCATTGGAATTAATCCACTCTGATGTGTGGACTACTAAAGCTGCATCTATTGGAGACTATCATTATTTTGATACTTTTATTGATGACTACAGCAGAAAAGTTTGGGTGTATTTTATGAAAAAGAAAAGTGAAGTGTTTGGGCATTTCAAAGCTTTTAAATCTATGGTTGAGAAAGAAACATGCCTACAAATAAAATGCCTAAGGTCAGATGGAGGGGGAGAGTACCTCTCAAATGAGTTTGCAAGGTTCCTATAGGAGCATGGCATAAAGCATCAATATTCATGCAGTCATACCCCACAGCAAAATGGACTTGCAAAAAGGAAAAACAGGCATATTCGAGAGGTA
The DNA here is from genome assembly GCF_047967505.1 of Dipteris shenzhenensis. NCBI lineage: Eukaryota > Viridiplantae > Streptophyta > Polypodiopsida > Gleicheniales > Dipteridaceae > Dipteris > Dipteris shenzhenensis. Next base: position 8,748,907 of record NC_141603.1, on the reverse strand, counting down.
TCTCCTACCATGCTCAACGAAAAAGACCTACCATATTATTATTGGGCTGAAGCAATTGCTACAGCAATTTACATAATGAATAGGACTCCACTGCATCAATACATGGCATGATGCTAGAGGAGAGGTATACTGGTAGGAAACCAGATATTTCTCATTTGAAAGTTTTTGGTTGCATTGCCTATGTTCATGTGCCAGATGAGTTAAGATCCAAGTTGGATCCAAAAGCTGAGAAGTGCATCTTTATTGGTTATTCTGTGCAGCAGAAAGGGTATAGATGCTATAACCCTTCTACTTATAAGTTTACAGTGAGCACAGATGTTGTTTTTGATGAGATGAGCAGCTGGTATAAACCACTAAATGTGATTGATGATGTAGATGCACAAAATGGTAATGTTGCACAGAATTCACAGCAGCAATCACAAAATTTTGGTGGACCTGTAGTGTCCTCTAGGAGTGGTTCACATACTTTGCCATGGATAGGCAGATTGAGATCAGGAGAATCTCCTCAAAGTAATGCAGATAGTGATATGCAAGCATCACGAAAGGGAAAAGACAAAGTAGATCAGCCCATGGTTGATGTGAATGCAGGTCACTCTTATGTGGATGGTGAATCCAGTGGCTCAGAACAAAGCCTTGATGATGAGTTGGGTATTCCTTCTGTTGTTACACCTAGAGTAAGGAAGACAAGGGATGTTTTGAGAGCACCTAGTAGTGAGCCTATTTTGCACAGGTCTACCAGAGTTGAGTATCATGTGGATAGGCTGAAATATGATGGATTTACAGCCATTCACTATGCCTATATGCTCAAAGTGATACAAGAACCAGAACCCACTTCTTTTGAGCAAGCCATGGGAAAAGAAAAATGGGAGAAAGCCATGGATGAAGAAATGAATGCCTTGGAAGCAAATGCTACATGGGAATTAGTGCCTTTGCCTAAAGATAAGAATGCAATTGGCTACAAGTTGGTTTATAAGGTGAAGCACAATGCAGATGGTTCTATGAGTAGATACAAGGCAAGATAAGTTGTCAAGGGGTATGCATAGACATATGGCATTGATTATGAAGAAACATTCAGTCCAGTTGCAAGGATGGCAACTATAAGAGCAGTCATTGCTATGGCTGCATCAAAGGGATGGTCTTTACATCAGATGGATGTAAAGAATGCCTTCTTGCATGGTGATTTGCAAGAAGAGGTCTATATGGAGCAGCCACCAGGTTATGTTCATGCTGTTCATCCTGAGTTTGTTTGCAGGTTGAAGAAAGCCTTGTATGGCTTGAAGCAAGCACCCAGAGCATGGTCTGACAAGATAGGATAGTATCTTGTCACTATTGGCTTTCAGATTTCCAAGGCAAATTTCTCACTTTATGTGAGAAAAATAGAGAAAGGCATTATGCTGCTTGTCATTTATGTTGATGATTTGATCATCATAGGTGATAATGATGAAGATATCCTTCATGTGAAAATGCTATTGAAGCATAAGTTTGAGATGAAGGATTTGGGAGAGCTGTGTTACTTCTTGGGCATTGAGGTGATTAGGTCCACATGTGGGATATGGCTATTGTAGAGGCAGTATGGATGGGATATGCTATCCAAATATGGGATGATAGGCTGTAATCTTATTTCAGTTCCTTTGGAGCAGAATGTGAAGTTGAGCGCAGATGCAGGTGAGCTTCTGGAAGAGCCTACTATGTACAAATGCATAGTAGGAAGTTTGATTTATATGACTATTACTAGGCTAGATTTGAGCTATGATGTTGGGTTGGTAAGTTAGTTTATGCACGCTCCGAGGAAATCGCATTTGGATGCGGTTAGACACATACTGAGGTATGTGAAGTCCACATTGTAGTATGGACTATTTTATGAGACTGGGGTTCAGATACAATTGCATGGATACATTGATGCTGATTGGATTGGTATTATTTCTAATAGACGATCTACCAGTGGATATGTGTTTTCTTTTGGGAGTGTTGAGATATCGAGCTCCCACTCGTGATATGCCAGGGTGACTGTTGTGCATTTATGTCACCAACTTGTTAGCTGCAGATGCAGTTGGTATACTGCCCATGAATAATAGCTGGATGATAGCTATCTTTATGTACTCTAGTTCGTGGCTCAGTTAGTATGCCACCTAGGTTAGCTGAGTTTGGTTTGAGACCCACATATAGGGTTCTGACTCATCAACCTCCTCATGGTGGCCATCACTGCTTTGCCCTTTCTATCTTCTATTATTCCTTTTGTACTAAGAGAGAGAGTTCATTTCACTTACACAACTAAGAAGAGGAAAACTGTTTTCAGCCTCCACCTTTGTGTGTATTTGCCCATTGTGTATGTGAGGAAGCTACAAGTGAGACTCCTTACTTCTCTCCCACTCTCTTCACAAAAGGTTGATGCCATCCTAGATGGGGGAGTGGGTGTGAGTGTCTGCAACAACAAGGAATGCTGGGAGAGGTGGGAAAAACCTTCTCTCGAGAAAAACCACCTGGTAGTAGTGAAGCTAGCCGACAGCAGAAGCATTGAACCCTTGGGAGTCCTCATGGGTATTAACATTAAGGTATTCGGCTTCACATACCATGTTAGATTTGTAGTCATGGACTTTACCCAGTAGCCTGGATATGAAGCCATCCTAGGCATTCCCTTCTTGCAAATGTCTGATTGGATCACTGATAACATCTATTTACAACATGAGGAGCAGATTGTGCAAGTAGACTTGTGTACATACAAGGCCCACCTATTGTCTAGACAACTATTTGGCACGGAATCCAATACAACTGACAAGACTACATTCCTAAAACTATTCCAAACTTGTGGAAAAAAGAGGATGAGAAGGAGGAAGATGAATTTTGGTATGCCCCTCTCCCCCCAAGCTAGAGTTATCTCAGAATTGGATGCACATTCTGGAAAACATTGACATCCGAGAAAGAATATGGTTTCAAATAACAACCTTCAAGCATGAAGGGTTGGGCACGGTGGGTTACCCTCATAATGTTTAACATGCTCAAACCCTGGGAGGTGAGAAAGGGGACAATTTAAAGGGTCAAATCGAACCTCCACTAGTAACATATGTGGGTGCCACTACCGCTCACCATGAGTTCTTCTCCAATTGGGAAACACGATTGTGCAAGGTTACCTCCCCGGTCAGCTCCATAAGTGCCATGAAGGAGCCCCCCTCAGGTCCAAAGATTCCAACTCCCAAAGGCCCAAAGGCTCCCACCAGGGCCACCCCAAGGGGAGTGGAGGAGGAGGATGAAGAGAAGGAGGATCTACAACAAGTAACTTCCCATTACAAGGCCTACATGATTGAGGACTACAAGATCTTATACCAGCAAGCCAAGAGAACTCAGGAAGAAGGGTGCTTCCAAGGATACAACAACCCAGCTAAGGTTAAGGAGCTAAACCTGGCACTAGAAGGGGAGGACCCAGAACTAGTATTCATAACATATGACATCACCTCCAATGAGGAGAATGCTTTTTAAATTGCCCTCCTTCAAGAGTACAAGGACTGCATGGCTTGGAAATACACAGATATGAAGGGTATGCATGTTGAAGTTGTGCAGCACATGATACCCATGCTATACAATGTTCGACTAGTGTGTCAGTGACCTTATCCTATGAATCCCAAATATGCACTCATAGTGATAGAGGAGATCCCAAAACTCATAGATGCAGGATTCATCTATGAGATAGAGCATACAGACAGGGTGTCACCCATCATGATAGTCCTAAAGAAGAATGGAAATATTCAAGTATGCATGGATCTGAAAAAATTCAATGCTCCCACTAGGTGCAACCACTATCCCTTGCCTTTCACGAAACATGTTCTAGAAAGAGTAGCCAAAAAGGAAGTTTATAGCTTCCTAGATGGATTATCGGGATACAACTAGGTATCTATCGCCCTGCAAGATCAACATAAAACTACCTTCGCAACCAAGTGGGGTGTGTATGCAGCCAAAGTAATGATATTCGAGCTTACCAATGCGAACGACACATTCCAGTGGGCAGTTATGATCATCATCTTCAAGGAGTACCTAAGGGACTTTGTGGAAGTCTTCTTGGATCACATGTGCATGAACTCAATATGGGACGATCACTTGAGATACCTAAAACTGGTCCTAGAGAGGTGCAAGTTGTATCGTATATCTTTGAATCCTCTCAAGTGTCAATTTTGGGTCAAACATGGCATGACTCTCAGACACATAATGTCCAAGAATGGCATCTCCATGTACTACAACAAGATCAAGCTCATCCTAGAGTTACCACCCCCCACAAATGCCAAGGGCATGCAATGGTTTACGGGCCATATGGGCTACTATCAAAAGTTTATCCTGTTCTATGCAGACATAGCCCGACCATTGTACAAACTTTTAGTAATCTCTGAGTGGACCAAGGAATGTCAGAAATCCTTTGAAAGACTCAAGCTAGCTCTAGCCATAGCACCGGTATTACAAGCCTTGCACTAGAATCTAATATTCCATGTTCACATAGATGCCTCAAATTTTTCTATCAATTGTGTGTTAGCCCAATCAGGGGAGTACAACTTGGACTACCCAGTGTACTTTGCTAGCTGGCAACTAGATGATGCCGAGGCATGACAACAAACAGGGAAGGCCTGGCCATGGTCTACATGGTTAAGAAGTTCAGGTATTACTTGTTAGCCAACAAATTCATCTTTTTTGTTGATCATCAAGCATTACTATATTTGGTTAATAGGCCCTACATGATGGGACACATCACAAGGTGGATGCTAATCCTTTTGGAGTTTGACATCATAGTCGCTCACAGTGCATAATGGAAAGACCCACGTCCTAGTCGACCACCTCTTAAGGATTCCCAATGGGGAATCTTCGACACCGAATGGAATATGTAGTGCTCAACTTTTGCATTACAGTCAAGGAAAGGCTCTCTAAAAATGCCTTGGTGGAGCACTTAATCGATCTCAAATGTCTAGATGAGACAAGATTGCATGCACACTATTGCCTTTAGGTGGAGAAGGCATGGCACAAAAAATGGTTTGACCACAACCTCAAATACAAGGACCTCGAGGAAGGAGATATTGCACTCCTCTATACCATTTGCAACACCAAATGTAAACTTAAATATAGGGACATGGGTCCCTACTGCATGGTGAAAATTACTTTGCAAGGGGCATGTTGAATAGCTGTAACCATGGATGGAGTGGAAATGGATGGCTACCTTAATGGGAGTAAATTGAAAAGATACTACGGCCCCTCACCGTACATACCCTCTAGGCCATCCATAGGGAAAAGGAGCTTAAGGCTGAGGTAGCCCGGATGAAATGCAGGCCATCAAAGAAGACAAGGCATGTAATGCCAAAATAAAAAAACGTAAGCAAATGGCCTTGCTTAAGGCAACAGTTGAACATCCATGACTAATTGATGAACTAACAGTAGATCCAACTAGGTTAAATGTCCAATTGTAGGGCCCAAGCTTATGCATCCAAGTGCTCATGGATATGAGAGTGAGCCATAAGCTCATCTCCAACGAAGTATGGGAAATGCTGCAAGTACCCCTACACCTTACTATGGCTTTAGACTGTGCCATCAATGGTCAACTCTTAAGCACATTGGGGTATGTGGACTTGAAACTAATGGTTTTTCGCCAGGAAGTAGAGATTCATTTTTTATGTTCTCCCCATAAAGGAGACCAACAAATAGATGTTATTGGGAAGGACCTGGTGCTATGCTGGAAATTGCCAAATCAATTGGAGGGCTGGAATAACATCTCTCACGAATGGGGGGAGGATTGCAGTGATTCCATTTTGTGGACTTCATCCCACCCCCCCCACAGTACCACCACCCATCAGAGGCAAAGAAATTTTAAACGAAGGTGATTCCAAGGGCCCAGCAACCTCCAGTGCTCTTGGCCCCAACCCTTAAAAGGAGGTCCAGGCCTGGACAGTACAAAGTTCTAATTGTAGTAATTCACCCGTACTACCCACCCAAAAATACCATGAACAACAGGTGTAAGAAGCCATTATCTATGCACAATGCTACTTCAACAGAAGTCAATGGCTTGAAAGGACCAAAGTAGGGGAAGCATCTCTGATCCCTTCTTGGCCTACACTGACACGGGAAACCCCATCTAAGAGAAGAGCTCAATGCCGCCAATCGCCTTGATTGCTAGGACTGAATTCACCACTCTAAGGACAACGGCCCCACAAGCACTAGGTCACCACAAAGCTCTTGGAAGGCCAGGGCTACTACCAAGGCGATCAGGCCGTTGGGGTCCAAAAACTTTTGAAAGCACCGAATACATGATCCCAACTCACTAGGTTCATAAGGTAGTAACACAAGAACCTATGTCAACTCTAGATGCACTTCCACAAGAACCTACCCTCGAGCCCGTTGTGACAAACATGCCCCCAAGCCCTTGGAGTGCCATGATTCCATGAATAGTGCAACTCAATTAGAAGGTTTCTCAGGTCATTGAGGAAGAAACACAAGAACAGACCCCTAGAAAGGGGGTAGTTACAAAAGAACCTTTGTCTAGGCCTCCTCCAGGCCCGTGCGCATGCCATCAAAGGATGCCTTACTCAATAGAGCACCTACAGTGCTACTTGGACATAACCCGCCTACTACATCAAGGGTCATGGTACCATAAGAACCTGTCTGTGCATCGATTACAGCCACACAAGAACCTGCATGCCTTAGCTCAAAAGAGTTCCATCAGAGTGAACGCCATAGTGCTAATACACCCCTGACAACTAGGATGAGGCACAAAATCAACATGTGCTCTACTTGACTGATGACATGGTATGCTTTCGCTCGACATTCATCTCCATTGCATTCCACATAATCATCAAGTCTAGGCCTAGGTAAGTCTGTACAATAGGCATATCACCACTGCACCAGCAACCCAAAAGTCCCTAGTATGCCAATGCACCCACTCACATTCATGGTCAGCATTAGGTGAATACGGCCAATACATCTCTTATGCATTATCTTCATGTTTTACATCCTTGCATGCTAACCTCACAAGTCTATGTGACACCTAGTCTGTTCACCTCAATTTTCCCTTTGCATCTTAGCATCCACAACCCCCTCTTTTTCCTTTTTGTTCCTTTTTTCCCTTATTCCCCACTCTACCCTTTTTTCCTCTCTTCCCTCTTTCTTCCCCATCCCCTCCTCTCTCTCTCTCACAAATTTTGACAACTGCTATCCCCATGGCCATTGCCTTTCTACTATCCCTAGGCCGTTTACTTTTTGCTATCCCATGGCAGTCACCTTCTGCTACCCCCACCACGGTCATCGCCTTTCTGCTATCCCCACAGCCCATTACCATAGCTTCTATCCCGCTGGTCGTCGCCTTTTTTTTATCCCACCGATCATCGCCTTTCTATTATCCCACTGACCATTGCCTTCCTTAGTACTCGTCGACCATTTCCATAGCTCCCATCCTGTCGACCGTCACCATAGCTCCTATCCCCATGAACCATCACCTTATGCTATCCCCCCAGCCATAGGGATACCAAAAACTATAAAAGCCCCCTATCCCCTCGGGTCATCTTTGTAGAGCAAAAACAACAAAACTCTCTCAAATTTCTACCAGACCTTCCCCAGCCCTTGTAGAAGAGTGTGGGATAGAAGAGATGCATCATGGCGCAAAGAGTGAGAGCACAAGTGAGGCAAAATCCATGTATTAGAATGAAGGAATGTCCTCCATTTTATAGAAAGAGAGGATGGTGTAGGCACCTCCCCTAAATCAGTGGCAATTAGCCCCTACATTAGTGGGATTAGCCTAAATCAAAGGAACCTCCCATGTGGGGGCCTTTGGCTTACATCATCACTTAGGTCACACACTAGACACATCATAGCACTGGATGTGCCTCTACAATACACACACACACACATGTGACTCCCCTAGATGCACACATGCACCATAGAGCAAGCCCTTGACCATACTTATCCCAACATACCCCCTCAAGGTTTTGCCTCTTGCAATGTCAAGGATACATCTAGCCTCATAGTTTCTCATGCCATCTCATGGTGGTCAAGGATAAATCTATGTCTAGGATCTCATGCTTGCAAAGGTGCCCAAGGGTCAAGGTTTGTTGGTAAAGTGAAAGGAAAGCAAAGAGTGGACACAAACTCAGAATACTTGTATTATGGAATGACGAAGAGCGAGCTCCTTAAGTAGGCACCTCATACATGCTCATTGACATCACTGATGACTTCAGAGCTCCACAATCATCTCCTCAATCTGCTCCTAGATTCTCTCAATCATCCTATGTGGCTTTCCACCACCTACTATGCTTGTGGGCACCTAACTATGCCTCTAGCACTCACACATAGAAACCAAGGTGTGCCTGAGGCATACACCTTGAGATATCCCATCAAACCCCCCCTCAAGGGAATGCCTCAGGCTATGTCAAGGATACATCTAGTCTCATAGTTTCTCATGCCATCTCATGGTGGTCAAGGATAAATCTATGGCTAGGTTCTCATGCTAGCAAGGGCTCCCATGGGTGTAAGGTAAACAAAAGGGATACAAAAAAGACCTTCCAATGGTTATCTCCCCTGCATGTACATGCACACAATGTCTGCAGGAGGTACCATGGAGCAAAACATACACATGGCCTACATCATAAGGTGACCAGAGGTGTTTACAAAACACAATAATTTATTTCATTCATTTTGGAGGACTATCCAGGCTGAGTACCTTGACATAACATAAAAAGAGAGATCTGGAGCATACATAGAGATGATTTAAAATGCATAATCTTCAAAGGATGCCTCATCTTGTGGAGGCTCATCAACTGAAAGTAGATTTGCATTTTCTGTCTTTGCTTTGGCTCTACAAAACTTCTCATGATGGTTGTTCTTGCCACAGTGTTTGCATGGATTAATTTTGAAGCAGTCCTTTGAAAGGTGATTTGTCTTTCCACAATGATTGCAAGGGGTAAACTTGCTCTTCTGGATTTTTACAGCATAAACAGTGTCATTGCCTTTCCTGAGCTTTATATGCCTTTCTTCTTCTTGGAGAGCAGAGATAATACCTTCAAGATTAGGATTAGGAAGATTTTCAAAGTGGTAACTATGTGATCATAATCTTCAGGCATACTCTTAAGTAACACTGCCATAGCTTCATCTGGAGTAATAGGAGAGTTGATAGAAGCTAGTTGAGTCATAAGACTCTACATATAGTTGACATGAGCTACCAAAGTAGTACCACTAACCATCTTCAATTCAAAGAAAGAAATTTTAAGTGATAATTTAGAGATGTGAGAGCTAGCACCAAAAATCATGTCAAGCTTTTGCCAAGCTTCTGAAGGAGACTCTAAGTCAGAGATGTGGTGAATATAATCATCTCCTAAAGCAAGAGCAATGATACCATATGCTTTCTCCTCTCTAGCGGGATCCCTTGCTGGACATGTCGGAGTTGAGGATTCTCTAGCATTGGAGGCTGTAGAAGAAGTGGTTGGAGTCGGTTTGACAAGTCCCCAGAGGTTCTCCCTCATCAATGCAAATTTCACCTTCATCTGCTGCCATGTGTGGAAGCCCTTTCCATTGAACTTCTCTAGATTCAATAGGGTAGCCATGAGAGGGTCTAACCCAGATATTGGGCAGTGTCTTTCTCTCTTACAAGGCAAAAAACAACTGAAAGACTTCCAAAATATAAGCACTTGATGTAGCAAAGACTAGTGACCAATATTCAATCAATGATGCTTCTTCTTACATGCTTCATAGGGGTGGCTAAAATGAATACTTTCCAATCAAAATCAGGTCTAGCAATTCAATGCAAAACTGAAGCCACACTTGTATTGATGTTATTGAAAGTTTCAAAAAACCAGAAATGCTAGAATAGCATCTTATGTAGCATCATCTTCAAAAACTTGTCAAAACTGTCAAAACCAAAAGACTGAACTTGGAGGGCTTGTATCTTGAGATGGAGGCCATGGGAGTGATGATCGATTGGGCTGAGGTGGCTATCACACAGTATAAGTCTATTCCTACTTGTTGTAATCTCACTTTTTACATTATTTTATCCTTTAATTTCCAATCTAATTTCTAATTAATATGGTTTCACTCTTGGAGTGCAAGCTCGAATGTCCCATTAGTAGAGGTGAGGGGTGATGACAAGGGATTTGGCTTACACGGCTTCGATGAGGGCCAAGGATCAAACATAGCTCACGAGGGCCAAGGATCAAGCCAGCACGACCACGACAAGGACGATGATTTGGATGAGCAGTAGTAGTAGTAGTATTAGTAGTAGTTTGTATATACTTTGGCATGTGTATGCTTCTATATGTTGGTTCATTTGGGCGATTTTGTATCACCCTTTTTGAGAGGGTAATTTTGTAACAAACAATGTTGTATATCTTCAGCATGTATATGCTTCTTTCACTCGGCTCGTTCGAGCGATTTTGTATCACCCCTTTCACAAGGGAAATTTTGTAACAAACAACATTCTTTTGTAATTACTATAAAAAAACATTAGTGGGGCAAAATAGGGCTTGGTGTGGCCCTATTTAGCCCCACTAATGTTTTTTTAAAGTTTTCATTAAGTGTTGCTATATAGCGACGCTTACCAGTGTCGCTATATAGCGATGTTTACCAGAGTCGCTATATAGCGACCGTTCTGGGAAACTTAGATGCCACCACCTCTAATCATTCATTACTATGCAAGTCAGTACTACCACCTTGAATTATTCAAAATTTAGGCCAACCACTACGGTGGCTCTCACCTTAATAGTAGTAGGGCTACAACCACCATGGTGGCTCTCACCTTGACAGTGTAGTCAGGCTACAAACTGCTATTCCATTCCCTTAACTGTTTCATCTTCTATCCCTCTCGAACATTTCGTTCTCCCTTGCAATCTCAAGCCTCCACTATTCCATTTCCTTCACTACTTCATATTCTATCCCTCTCGACCATTTCTTTCTCCCTTTTGCAATCGGACTACAAACTCAAGCCTCCACTATCCCATTTCCTTCACTGTTTCACCTTCTACCATTTCTATCTCCCTTGCACTCTTCCTACAACTTCTATTCACTCTCGTAATGGACCTTGCACACTCCGAGAGCTCCTCACATAATTTTTCCTCCCACGGCTAAGACCCACTGGGCTGGCAGTTAATTACCAACCACCATAGCGGCCCGCAATTACTCAGCTTCTACTCACCCACCACCATGCTTTAGCATGCATGATCACTACGAGTGCAGTAAAAATTACCAGTCACTGGGCTCACATGCTCAATAGAGAAATAGAGTCCATGGTAATGAGTGATTAGACATAGTAATGAGTGATTAGAGCTTCATGATTTACCTTTGTGGGAATTACTGCCCGGTGGTGGTAGCTCTCATCAGCCACATCTATCATGGCTAATATTCCACCAGGATGGTACTTTAATTACTAGCCACCAGAGTGGCACCACCTGGCATCTTCTTCATGATTACCAGTCCATCTTGGGAATTCCACGGTCGTGGCCTGCAATTAATATGGATGGAACCCGGGCTTCAGCTTGGACCTAAAGACCAAAGGGCCACTAAATTCCCCTAACTTTGAGGGTCCATAACTTGCTTATTTGGGACCCGAATTGGACCCAGATGAACCACAAATCCACACACAGAACCACGGAGCTACAATTACTTTTTTCAACCAATACAACACCATTTAGGCATCCATAACAATTGTCAATTTGTGCCCCAATGTGGGCCACTTTTTCACACTATTTTGCTCATAAGATTCCTCCATGACCTCCGATTGACAATCCGTCTGCACCGGCACATTTTTCCACTCATGTGGGGCATTCCTAGGCACATTTTTTAACACGATGGCCCCTACTACACTACCGTATCTCTAACCCCCTAACATTTTTTACTCCTTTGGGAGCCCATAACTTGGTCGTTTGAAGATCAAATCGTACCTAGTCTGATGCCAAGATCCACTCATGCAATGTCCAACCTCAAATGATAAGTTTCAAGTCTTTTGCCCATCATTTTCATCCTTGGTAGTCGTTGTTATGTAGGCACTGATTTCGACTCGTCGATTCCATATTTTTTGCCATTATCAGGCTATGAAGGTTGAAATCAATTGCAAATTTCAAAGTCAAAGGCACTCACTTAAAGGATACACCTAAGCATTATATATGCACCTCAGATCTGGATGAAAATTGGCACTTGCATACTTTTGCGATCTTTCTTCGTCCCTCGACACTCTTCAAGAATTCAACATCTCACCATCGACAAGTAGCATGGAGGACCTAACAGTTGAAAAAGAAATAGGTAACGATAATCTGCATCCTACAGATCCCCTTGGAGGACAATGCAATCACAACCACGACAACAATGGCAGATGACACTTTGGTCAATTGGAAATGTCAAAGTACAATGGACGAGGGGATCCCACTAGGTTCCTTCAACTCTTTGACGCAGCATGTTGTGCTAGAGGTGATCAGTCAAATGAAACCAAAGCTGCATGGTTCCCGATGGCCCTAACTGATGAGGCTTTGATATGGTATGTCAACCTTCTCGTAGAGGAAAGAGCAACATAGGCACTACTATCTGAGTAGTTTAGAGGAAGATTCCAAACAGAAAGGCTGCAAGATGACCTTGCATTACAAAGTCTAGGCAATATAGATATGTGCAAGAAGGAAAAGGTTAGAACATACTTGGGAAGAATGAAAAGATTAATAGCAAAGTGTGATCCCCATCCAAATGACAAGTGCCTCATGGCATGGTTCATCTCTAGCGTGAAAATATCCATTCAAAAGGACATTAAAACATTAGCAGCTATGCACATTTCAACAATGCTCATGAAGTTGCAATTGACATTAAGGACGGCATGACCAACTCTGATAGCGACAGTGATGGCTATAGATCAATTCAACATGACAAGACATCTTCAAATAAGGGGAGCACTTCCAACAAAGATTACACCACCAAGGACACAGTGGAAGCCATGGCCTTAAGAGTAGAAGATGAAATGATGCAGGCTATCGAGAAAAAGCTGCGTGTCTCTCAGCCACCATAGTACCCACAGAGAGAAAATGTTTGGTGCCCACACTGTATGGCCAATCATACATCCAATGAATGCCCAATCTTGAGGAATAGACTAAACCCACCAAAAGTAGCTCAGCCCCCACTGTTATGGTGTCCCATTTGTAATGTTGTAGGGCATGATGTAAATACTTGTTTCTACAATATGAGGGTAGCACAACCCTGGCCCCAACAATACCAACAGCCGCCAATCCCAGTGTACAGACAATTGGCACTGGCACCTAATGCACAAGTGCCACATCTCAACCCACTCCCAATGCGAATACAAGTGCCTCAACTAATGAGGAATCCCAATCCTCCTCAATACTCATGGGCTCCCAATCTTGCTCGAGTAGTTTCGGTGCAACAACTCCAACATGAAGAGTTGGAACCTCACAATGAGTATGAAACAGAATACCCTATGTACTACATGGATGGTGCCGAAGGACTCATCCTGGTGTATGCTAATTAAGTAAGTCCCACCACATATCAACACCCATCAAGTGTTTTGGTTGTGGAGAAAACCACCGCATATCAAAATGCCCACACAAGGGTAACCCCATTACATTACAACCTGTGTGGAGGGAATGCGGAGTTGGGCATGCTTGCATGGATTTTCCACTAAGAACAAATCCTCAACCGACCATAGAAGTAAAACCTAATGTATCCCTGGGGATGATAAGTTTGGGAAATCACAGTGTGGCATCACAGCCAATTTTGATCATAACAAGACAACAAAAATAAGTGCACGGCAAAAACTCCTTTTCACTTAAAAATCAAAGAGCCCTCTGGCAAAACAAGCCATGCTAATCCCACAACATAGTGAGACCATGCCCAACACATCCATGGAAAGTGTCACCCAAGGAGCCAAGGAAGCATACCCCCATGTTGAAACTGAAAAGGCGCATTACCATGCCTTGAAGCAATGGGTACAACAAGAGCAATAAAAATTTGAGGCAGATAGGATGGTAGTAACAAAGGTCAAAGCACCATCAGCACCCAGCATTAACATAGTGATTGATCCTAACAACTTCCAATGGGTAATAGAGCAACATGCAAAACATTCCCAATTGGATGGCACCGCACTAGCAAGCTTGATAAGCTACCCCATCACAATGCCAATTGGGACCTTACTAGTTAATTGCCCTACAATGTGGGAGAGTTTCAAAGGATGGATCAAATCTTCACAATACTCCCCCCCACCTGAAGCAGAGGAAAAGGTAATTTTAGTAAAATTCGGTGCTAGCGATAACATAAAAAATGTAACCATCTTGCTGGAGCATAAAGCCTTTGGTCAATACCTAGAAATAGTAGACGGTGGAGCTAGAGTAAACATTCTGGCAAGAGAGCTATACGAAGAATGGGGCCTACCTCCAATACAAAAGGACACATTTAACATCCTCCTAGTTGACCACACAAAAATGAAGCCATTGGGTATCGTTGACAATGTGTCAACAAAAATTGCTGAAGTAAGGCATGCTCCAGTTTACTATCTTGGATCTTCCCAAAGGAGCCACACCATACCAAATATTGTTGGGAAGACCATGGCTTCGGGAAGCATCAGTAATCCATGATTGGGGCACACTGATAGAATCATTATCCAAAATAGAGAAACCATTGTCAAGATAAATTTGGGAACAGGGAAAATAAAACCCACTATTCCTAGAGATGTGGAAGACACATATTCCACTATAGCCACCAGACATGCATCCCCTATACCTACCAATGTACTAAATCCCATAGAAGGGGGATACACAAAGTGACATCAATAATTGGATGCAGACATTGGCTACAATAGATAATTGTAAAACAACACATCTAATGTTGCCACATGTGGATTCCCAAATGATACAACAAGAAGCACCAATGTGGGATGATGAATCAAAAGTAGTGGGAATGCCAGTCTTCATTATAGGCATCAAATGGGATAGTGACCTTGAAGAGTCCATAATAGAAGGCTACAGTGCTGACATAGATTGGGATATGGAAACAGAAGCTAATAATGCAACGTTGGAAGGCCAATTATTTGACAATGACTTGGCAATCCTATAGGCACTCGGCCATAGATTACCCCAAGATTGACCCTCCACCAACACTATCCAATAGCAATCGGTCTAGGAAAAACAAAGGAGGGTGTATAGCACCAAAAGGCGAAGATAGAGCACTTCAACCAATTCAAAAAAGAATGCAAACCAGAGTGGTAGAATTGTACTTAACTAAGCCCACAAAAGCAGCTAAGTCCCCAAATTTTAAATGGGATCCTAAAGGGCTTGAAGGTGTTTGTATGGCCAAAGAACCACTCCTTGGGAGTGCGAGTCCTATTGAAAATCCATCATTGGTCTCACAAAGCAAAAAGCTTAGAAAGTTCAAACCCAATGTGAGAATGAAGAGTGAAATGGTGAATAGTAACAAAAAAGAAGAACAAGGGAACACAGGGGAATTGGACCAAATATCTTCCAATGGAGCTAACAGCCAAGCAAGCACCTCAAAGTGCCATGAAGGCCTAAGGGAAGTTGCTAAGGTGGCGAAGGAGAAGCTAAGGTGGCAAGCAGAAACAAAAGCTATAGTAGGAGCTGCAGCAAGGGTGGGAGCAGGAGCTGAAGCGGGAGCGAGAGGAGCAGCGCCAGTGCCTGTAGGAGGAGTACTGCCAATGGGGGTTAAGCGCCAGTGGGTAGAGCAGAGCAGGGTGGGCAGAGAGGGGGGTGGCTAGGTAGGCTGAGCGGAGGGAGAGCATAGGAGAGGAGAGTGAATGGAGCAGAGGGGTAGGTTGAGTGGAGCAAAGGGGTAGGTTGAATGCAGCGGGGGTAGGCTGAGTGGAGCAAAGGGGTAGGTTGAGCATAGGGGGCATAGGGAGGGGAGGCTAAGCATAGGGAGGGGAGGCTAAGGATAGGGAGCTGAGGCATAGGAGAGGCCGAGGGGTAGGCTGAGCATAGGAGAGGCGTATGCAAGGAGTGTAGAGGTTGAGCATAGGAAGCATAGAGCTAAGCGTAGAGCATAGGTTAAGCATGAGTTGAGTGTAGATTGAGCATAGAGCTGAGCGAGGTAGGATGAGAGAGAGAGAGAGAGAAGGGGGGGCGACTTAGGGCATCAAGAGGACGAGACGCAATTCCATGAAAAGGAAAGCCAATGCATCTTCTCAAACAAGCAAAAAAGAAAAGATTTACACAAAAGATAAGTGTACTAATGGATATAAGATGGGCCCAGAAAGCCATGGGGAATGTGTATTCCCAAGGCTCCTTTCAAACGCTAGTTAATAATCTTTGTGATGATATGAAATTTGTGGGCCTTGGATACTGGTGGCAAAGAACAGCCATTTGGGCATTGCAGGTGGCTACCGAGGACATTTTCATAGAGTTTTTCTAGGATACATTTCTTCTTGCATCCCACATCTAGAGGGTGACAATCATGGCAAAGGATATCACTACTTTAAATATGGTTAGATGGAGATATGACAAACTCCTCAAGGCTACATATATGACAAACATGAAGATGAGAGACATTTTGTTGATACCACCTGCACGAACACCAAAATAAGATGTAGTAACTATAAAGGAATTGACTCAAGTGACTCATGAAAAATGAATAAGAGCAAAAAAGGCCTTTGAGGAGGTGCAAAAGCTAAAATATAAGGACACTCACACTCACGAAAACTATGTATCTCTATGCGCAAGGTCTTACAGGCGTCTGGTGTATGAGCCCACCCATGTCCATGCTGAAACTATGATGACTGTGGCATTAAAGTGTGGGACCACCTTTAAATGACTTCTCAATTGATGGTTGTTGATACACAAGCCCTCTATGTGAGTGAGCAACCAGCTCTTTGAAGTTTTGGTGTAGCCATGAGGTTATTGGAGGATGGATCTTCAGTTTCATGAGTAAAAAAAACAGATGGACCTTGCCTCCTTGAAACTGTAAATACATGCTCATTCTGTTGACCTTGTGACATTGAAGGAATGCTGGATGGATTAACATGTTGCATTCTCTCCAGTTGCAAGGAAGGCCTTTCCCTAGTAAGAGAAACAATGGTTGATTGGACATTAGGACCATCACATTTTCTAATATTTCCACTCTTTTGACCAAGGAGGCATGCTCGCATCCTAGTCCTTGAGCCATGAAATATACCTTGATAAAAGTTGCACTTTACATTTGGATGCTGATAACATAGTGACATATTTTCTACTGTCATCACTTTTACGTCCTCGTGTCTCAAGAGCCATGATACCTTACTAATAGAAAGCTGTAATACATAGCAATAATACCATAATTAGCCATTCATTCAATCATTTCATTCATGAAACTATAAGAAGAATGACTTGAAGCAAAATTTCTATGGATGATCCTAGCTTCATCTTGATGCCTTAGAATTCATGTGATTGTGGCCTACCACTAATGCCCACAACTCAAAGGTCATTCCTACTCAAATAACTCAAAAAATAAAGTAGTCTAAGAGTTTGTTGAATTCTACATATAAGTCAGGATTGCAGATTAGCCATGATGCCCCACAAATCCTAGCTCAATGCTAAACCAAAAGTCAAGAATGAAGGCCAAATCATAATCCCTATGGAATGATTGTAGTAAGTAGAAGGATTGCATCTTTACTCTAATGCCCCACAACTCTGAGCTTATTGATAATCTTGGAAGTCAAGCATAAAGGCCAAGCCATAATTGCAAAGAAATTGCAATATGGAAGACAGAGATAGATTGCTTGAGGTGATTGCAACTTGGATCTGATGCCCTATAGCCCCTATCTCATTGATAAGATAGAAGTCAGGCATAAAAGTCAAGCCTATATTGTACCAAAGTGAAGTGATTTAAAAAAAAACAAAGAGTCAAAAAGTGATAAGCTCCACTTAACAATGATCTAGTTGACTCAATACCCACTTAAATAAAGTAATTAAAGAGCTTGTTATATTCCACATGTAAGGGTGGTGTAGAGATACACCATTTTTCCAAAATGATCAAGTTCGAATAAGTTGCTAAATTTCAAGGAATTTTAGCTTTTGCCTTAATGTCCCACAACTCATAGCTCAATGCTGAGCCGAAATTCAAGAATAAAGGCTAAGCTATAATCCCCATGGGAATATTGTAGATGTAGAAGGATTACAACTTTGACTTGATGCTCCACAACTCCAAGCTTATTAATAAGCTAGAATTCAAGCATAAACACAACGCCATGATAGACAAAATTGTAATATGTAAGACAAAGATATTTTAACTAACTTGCAATGACTTTAACTTTTCCCTGATGCCCTTCAATCCCTAGCTCATTGATGAGCTAGAAGCTGAGCATAAAAGCTAAGCCTTTACCTCCATGGCAAGATTACAACATGCAAGGCAAATATATTTTATTACTTGAAGGGATTACAACTTCGTCCTAATTCCCCACAACTCCTAGCTTACTACTGAGCAAAGAGGTAGGCATAAAGACATAATCCCCATGGAGATCTTGTAGCAAGTAGAAGGATTACCATAATGCCCCACAACTCCTAGAAGGATTACCCTAATGCCCCATAACTTGTAGCTCGTTGATAAGCTAGAAGTCAAGCATAAAGGCTAAGCCATAATTCCCATGAAATTTACAATATGTAAGACAATGTTATTTAAAATTAATTGAATGATTTCCACCTAGCTTTGATGCCCTAGAACCCCTTGCTCATTGCTAAGCTAGAAGTCAAGCATTAAAACCCATAACCTTGTAGAAATATTGCACTATGTACATCATGTTTTTTTCATTCTTTCACCCAAAATACTTATCTTAATAAAGCCCAATCCATAATCCCATGGAGAGATTGTAGCAAGTAGAAGTATTGTAACTTTACCCTAATGCCCCAAAACTCCTAGCTCATTGATAAGCTAGAAGTCAAGCATAAAGGCCAAGCCATAATCCCCATGAAAATCACAATATGTAAGACAATGTTATTTTAAATTGCTTGAATGATTGAAACTTAGCTCTGATGCCCTGCAAACCCCATCTCATTGAAAAGCTAGAAATCAAAGCATCAAAGCTAAGCCATAACCCTCATGGAAGTATTACATCATGTGTATCATATTTTTGTTATTATTTCACCCAAAAACATTCATTCAATAAAGTCCAAGCCATAATCCCCATGAAAATCACAATATGTAAGACAATGTTATTTTAAATTGCTTGAATGATTGCTAGCTCATCGATAAGCTAGAAGTCAAGCATCAAAGCCAAGCCATAACCCTCATGGAAGTATTGCATCATGTGCATCATGTTTTTATCATTATTTCACCCAAAAAATTTCATTCAATAAAGTCCAAGCAATAATCCCCATGGAGAGATTTTAGCAAGTAGAAGGATTGCAACTTTACCCGTAATGCTCCACAACTCTTAGCTCATTGTGATTAGCTAGAAGTCAAGCACAAAGGCCAAGCCATAATCCCTATGAAAATGACAATATGTAAGACATTGTTATATTAAATTGCTTGAATGATTGCAACTTAGCTCTGAAGCCCTGCAACCCCTAGATCATTGATAAGTTGAAAGTCAAGCATCAAAGCGAATTCATAACCCTCATGGAAATATTGAATCATGTGCATCATGTTTTTATCATTATTTCACCCAAAAAAATCATTCAATAAAGTCCAAGCATAATCTCCATGGAGAGATTGTAGCAAGTAGAAGGATTGCAACTTTACCCTAATGCCCCACAACTCCTAGCTCATTGATAAGCTAGAACTCAAGCATAAAGGCAAAGACATAATCCCCATGAAAATCACAATATGTAAGACAATGTTATTTTAAATTGCTTGAATGATTGCAACTTAGCTCTAAAGCCCTGCAACCCCTAGCTCATTGATAAGCTAGAAGTTAAGCCTCAAAGTTAAGCCATAACACTCATGGAAGTATTGCATCATGTGCATCATGTGTGCCATTATTTCACCCCCAAAAATTCATTCAATAAAGTGCAAGCCATAATCCCCATGGAGAGATTGTAGCAAGTAGAAAGATGCAACTTTACCCTAGGGCCCCACAACTGCTAGCTCATTGATAAGCTAGAAGTCAAGCATGAATGCCGTCATAATCCCCATGAAAATCAGAATATGTAAGACAATAAGTTGCTTGAATGATTGCAACTTAGCTCTGATGCCCTACAACCCCCAGCTCATTGATAAGCTCGAAGTCAAGCCTCAAAGCCAAGCCATAACACTCATGGAAGAATTGCATCATGTGCATCATGTGTTTGCCATTATTTCACTCCCAAAAATTCATTCAATAAAGTGCAAGTCATAATCCCCATGGAGAGATTATAAAGTAGAAAGATGCAACTTTACCCTAATGCCCCACAAGTGCTAGCTCATTGATAAGCTAGAAGTCAAGCATAAAGGCCAAGTCATAATCCCCATGAAAATCAGAATATGTAAGACAATGTTATTTTAAGTTGCTTGAATTATTGCAACTTAGCTCTGATGCCCTACAACCCCCAGCTCATTGATAAGCTAGAAGTCAAGCATTAAAGACATCTAAAGTGCATTACGACAATGATCCATGCCAATGACAAGCACAACATCAAGCTCGAATGATGCCATCAACACGATGAAGTAGCCTACAAGCAACACGAATGCAACTCTCCACAAGTAGGACATATGAAAGACCTAGAAAAGCCTCAAATGAGCTAGTAGACTACAACAAAAAAGTAATAGCAAGTAGCAAGACAAGCACATTCAATGCGTAGATTGCCTCAATAGCCAATGATAGAAGCAAATTGTCTTGTCAAACTTGTAGAGAAGGAAGGACCTGCACTGGCAAAAGTTTAGGGAGAAAATATAAATAGCAAACCCACAAGAAAAGAATCAGCAAACGAACTAACCATAAAATTGTAAAAAAAAGTTCTTTCCTCTCATAGTGGATGTTGTAGTCATCCAATCCTTCAAACCTATAGTCATAATAGTGCATTGTGCTAAATGGCAATACCTTGCACCCATGAATCATGTAAGGGTGAGTAATAATTATGCCGTTTTGAATAAATGAGATACTTTAAAAGAGAATTTGCATGAAAGAAAACTCTTGAAGAGGTCACCTTATAAATGATAAGAAAAAGCCCGAGTGTGCTGGCTAAGCTCTAAGCTACTGAGCTAAAGAAGATAGAGTAATAAATGAGCAGCGATGGGAAGTAACTCAACCTCATTCCTAAGCAAGCTCCTTTGTTTCCACTAGGAAATCTCAATGATTTGTCAAAAAAGCAGTAAGGGAGGGCACAAATTGTAAAAAAAGTGGCTACTATGAAGTGCAAGGTCCCAAGTCCTAAATGAATAAAAGTACTAGTAAGGCAGTAGATACGTGTTGCCTGATTGTCACAACCCTTTTCTCCAAAAGCAGGTCCAAAATGGATTTCCCAAAGCCTCTCTTTTGATCCTGTTTGAAAGCTTCAGCATTTTCTTCTCGCCTCAAGGTCGCATCTTCATCACCATGGTAAGTGATCTCTTCACAATCCTTTCAAAGGAATTCACATCAATTAGATATAGAACTTTTCTCTTTTCATTTGCCTTGCTTTTAACAATCGAGACAACAAAGTATGAGTACTAAAAGTTGAACTCAATCCTATTTTAGCTATAGAACAATTTCTGGCGCCTCTGTTGTCATTGTAACAAACACACCCAAGAGCATTTCAAGAACAAACTCAACAAGCAATCTCTATGGATAGGGAAAACTATTAGAAACTAGAAATTTTCCTTCGGGGAGGATACAAATGCCTTGCTCAATGCAATAATCTATCTATTCTGTGAACCTTACAACGTGCGACATCATTATCAATATTAATCAAGGTTACGATCAATTGATCCAAGTAGAACTAAACATCCGTGATCCGAATACGGGAATGTTTTCACATTGTACTTGCATTCTAAATTTTTGCTTCCAACTTTAATGACTCTTTGAAAGATTCACCTTTTGCTATGCAAACATAGATGTAGCTAGCAAAATAAAGAAAAGTGATAGATAGAAGTAACTATCTGACAACGAATGTCTACTATTTACAACCGTTTGTCTCCACTAGGTAGTTAATTCTTCCAAGACGCTCAGCTTTTTATAGATCAATGAGTCAAGAAAGGAAATTTTAATGTTATGGAATGCAAATATTTGGTTCCATTGTGTTAATCAATAGAAGACACAAATCAAATTTGGATCACCACAATGAACAACAAGGTCCAAATGAATAGATTGATTATTGATTGTATTCTTTGCCAATGTAGGATTACCTGTTTTTCCTAGCAAGCTGAGTGAGGGAGCGTGTGCGGGTAGGAGAGAGAGTGACAAACAAAGGCGTGGCCCAAAGCACAGAGAGAGAGAGAGAGAGAGAGAGAGAGAGAGAGAGAGAGAGAGAGAGAGAGAGAGAGAGAGAGAGAGAGAGCCCAAAACGGGTTGGGAGAACAGTAGAAGCCCAAAAAATGGGTTGGGAGGGAGAAGGATTCAAAACAGGGTGAAAGAGGAAGCAACATTCCGACGAGACAAATATGTCAAAAAATGCAAGGATATGCCATGATTTGTTTTCTTTTCCTGTCTAGTGGCAAGAATTATGTGGCTTGTAGGTGCTCATTAGAGGCAAAAATTTTCCCTCTCCATCCCGGCAATGGGGCTAACTCCTTCTTCCTAGAAAAGTTAAGATTCAAAGTTATAATTGTCACCGGGTGCTATGTCCAAATGATCTTTTAAATCACTGACATGAGAGGGTAAGAAGAAAGGATGTTTTTATCGAAGCTATGCTTATATATTAATATAAAATCTTGGCGAAAGTTTATCGAGATAGTTTTTTTAGTTTCACAATATTTGTATAATAGATTACACTTTTATATATTTTCTTTTGAACTTTAAAGAAAAAGTTGTAAATTATGGCGAAACTTTAAATTTTTTCTCATAAAAGTTTCAAATCTTGGCGAATTTTTCAAACCTTTATTTTTATCAAGGCATAACACTTTCGACACCAATATAAAAGTTTTGCTTCTTAATGAAACTAATAGGAAAAAATCATCCATGTTAAGAAGGCACAAGAACAATTGCTCCTCCATGCTTTAATATGCCAAGGGGTTGGCATATATGCTAGCCTTCTAGTACATAGGAAAGGCCTCTAAGTGGCCATCCCCATACCCCCTAGACAAGCTTTGCAGGGGGTTTTGCATTTAATGTGGCAACCCCCATAGCATTCTTCAAGCGACCCTGCAACCAACCATACTAGCACCACACCAGCAGCTTTGGAAACAAAATGGGGGGAGCCTTGGGGTACCCCCAAATCTTCTACATTAGATGTACAAACCAGATGGGGTCAATTTTGAAAGGGGGGCAGAGGGGTCAACTCTATTTTAATGACCTATAAATCAATTTTGGCAGACAACATGGGGACAATGCTACCAATAGGAGGCGGCACCATTTGACACCCTCTTGCAAGGCTCCTCTACAGCATTGCTAGCCAATGCTTGCACAAACGTACACATATACACATGCCCATGTGCGTGCATATGCCCGCACACATGGAGTGCATGCGCAACTAGGTGCACAAATGCATACATATACATATACACATAACAACACACAAACCCATACCCATGCACATGAACAAATGTGAGAGCACTTTAGAGCTCTTGCACTAGTGGTTAAGACCTCGACCTAGGGAGATGGCTTTAGCTTGGTGCTAGTAGCTTTCTCATGATTAGGAGATGGTCTAATGGCTGATGGGATGCATGTCACAAACCTGACATAACTAGGTTTTTCAAGTAGGTACATGGCATTTTCTCACGAATGGATTGAACAGAATTGATCTCAAGTATCATCAATTGTGAGTACAAAAAGTTTTACTAGGTTGAGAGACCAGATCAAAAGTTCTATCACAACCTTTGAAGATGGTGCAAAGATTGTCGTAGTCCAAGAGATTTATTTTGGTAACTTTCTTTGCCACTCTATTTAGTGGGACAATCATCATTAAAAAGAAAACAAACCCATAAAAATATAGTGTTTTTTCCCCATCACTCTATTTCCTTAGTGTACATGAGATGAAGATAGCACTAAGCGCAAAGTTTGTACAAACACCGCATCCTCTTCAAAATCTTAAAACATTATCAAGATGATCATCAAATCACAATTCCACTCAAACATTGAATTGAGTAATGAAACAAGAAGTGCTCCCTAGGAAAAAGTTGAGAATATAATATCTAGGTGGCTGAATAAGGGGCCTCCAAAGGTGTGGATTCCATTATTTACAAGGTACTAAAGTCATCATATCTTAACTCCTCTCATAATATCCAAATTCTTTGCTCCATTTTATGATTTAAAGGGTAAGGATAGGTTATAAGTTAAAAATGTGTGGATTTATTCTTGCATTATGAGTGCCATAATAGCAACTTTGGTAATTCATGGAAATGGATGATGTGACATTTCTTAGTTACAGAACTTTTCTATTCACTATTGTTACCATTAGAAAGTATGCTAAGATCATTCCTTTCTTGTCATGCTACTTTTCCCTACATAGGGTTGCATGAAATTGCATGTTTCTCTAATTTTAGCAATCTATCTTCTTTGTTAGCTAATTAATTGAGATCCTAGTCTCTAGGTTGTTGGGAGAGAGTTAGAAAAAATGATAGAGAAACTACACCATACCCCTAAAGGGTGGATGAAAGGGTAAATATGTTGGGAGGCTCAGCATTGGGATTTGATATGACTTAATAGAGTTGTTTAGTAAGGCATAGTTAGCATGGCATCTCTCATATTATAAAGAGAGCTATGGCCTCCATGTATCTATGTAGGTATGTATTAGCTTATGAAATTTCTTTAATATAAATCACCCTTTTGTATATTAACCTTTGGGCCATAATTTAGTTCCTTCTTTATATATAAATCTATAAGTAATGGAGTTTTTAACAACCCATCCATTTAACTTGCATGATAGGGTTACATATGATGAGTGACCCCCCCCGAGCTTCCCCAAGAACCTCTCCTAGCTATAACTTAACCTCTGGAGCCTAAGGTACCCTAGATGTAATATGATTGTATTAAAAATGTAGTAAGTCATGGAACACAGGTGGTCTTTAAACTCCAAGACACCTCTCAACTAAACACACAACGATTTATGCCCTATACTTACATTTAAGGATTGAATTCCACTATTTATAGCATGATTGATCCACTATCTCCTTGCTCCTCTTTGTAGCTCCCTCATACAATTATATGGGTGACCACAATGGGAGTGGAATTGTAGATCCCATCCTACCAATATCTCTACATATGACTATGCCCAATGCCCAATATACTTACTAGGGGTAAAACTTTGGCAAACATCCCAATAGGGCCTAGTGGGAAAGGTTCACCACCATCATTGAATCCAAGCTTGTTTGAACAAGCTATTTTTTTTCTAGCTTTAACTATTGGATCATCATGTATATTTATCACTATTAGTACAAAACCACTTTTAGCAACAACAAAAAAACCCAACCTACATAGGGCGTGCATGACTTAGTGAGTCACTAGGCTTTGCACCTTATTGCATCTAGCATTGAGATCTCCTTACCTCAAATCTCATGCCCTAAATTTTAACTGATGCCTAATCCAAGACCCGTGGGATAAAACACCCCATTAGCAATGACTAATTAATATGTTTATGTGCCAAACATATGATACATGAATCATGGGAACCCATAGGGGTTGCCAATGGGCTGGTATGCCCCTTTGAAACCTCCCCCTTTATCCCCTTCAAGTTATCATGTAGGACATGCTAAACATAGCAAATACTATATAAAGGGGATGGCCACCCATGGAGGAACTGTTGGAAGGAAACCTAAGGTGAAACCCTCCCATATCTCAAAGATGATAAGTTCATTGTTGAGAGTTATCCCATGTAGCACGTGGGGAACAATTTGAATACCTCAATAAGGTAAGGGAATTCGAGAGCTTTTTGGATGGCAAGAAAGGACATTGGTCTTAGTCTTTGAGATAGCCAAGTATAAATAGAAATCATCCAATTAAATAGCAATAAACTAGTCATTGATCCACCATTCAGACTTGGAATGGTGAAGGCTTCATATTCTTGAGCTTTACCCTATTGACTACAGCTATGGAATGATGTCTACTCCAGAGCCACCATTGATAATTACACCTAATACATTTGGGTTTTTTATTTTTAAATCGATAACTACTACTTCTTCATCCATCAATATTAGAGTGCCAATGATTGGAATGGTGATAAATGATTCCACTTGTTTCATGGGCTTTCCCTTATTTTTTAGTTGATGTAGGAGAAATTATATGCAATAAAGTGCAATTCTCAATAACTCTACCATTGTCAAGCTAACCTTTGTGTTCTCCCATGCTTTTCCAATGGAACTTAATGGTGTGCAAGCACCCACCTTTATAGTATATAATAGAAGCTTAAGGAATGCCTTAGATCCTATATTGCAAGGATGAATAGCTAAACTCAAGATGCAATGAACTTGAGAGGCTTAGATATGTACAATTGGTTTCTTGCTTCCTACTACGTTCAAGAAACCATCATCTCCTTGATTCTTTGATCAATCAAGATTTCACGTCCTTTGAGAAATACTATAAGTTAGAATAACTTAGATGATAACTTGATAAAGATGACAATATTAGAAGGAAAATCTATCACTCCATTTGTAGTGTTGCATTCTACTAAACCACTAAATAAGGGGATGATAAGAAAATGCAAAACCCCATTGGTGAGATAATTGTGGAGGCATTGAGCACGATACTATTTAGTCTTTCACTAAACTGTCACTAATCTAAAAATATGTGAATGGTTGCACTTAAAGGGACATGGAGGAAGGACGTGTGGTGGCCAAGTGGGAGGACATAATTGAGTCATCATAAAGACGTATAAATAGAGAAGCATTAATATTTGATCACAAATAGTGGCCCATGGAAATGGAGCCCAAGGGTGGGTAGCTCTTTTTAACCTATCTCTAATATGCAACGATGATGTATGGTATGGTTCTATATGGTGATAGTAGATGAAAAACCTAATTCTGAAAAGATAGCTAAAAAAGGTATATATTCATGGGTTGTATCATCTAATTTTTTAGAGATATAAAGCCATGTGTGTCATGGAAACACGTGGGGTAAATCTAGATGTTAGCATCACTCGATCATTGAGTGGAAAACTAAAAGCACACTAGGATATAAATCTTCAAATAATTTTCAATGGCTAACATGCATGTAGTCCATCTACATATCTCTAAACTATGAAAGCCAACTAAATTAAAATAGACTTTACCCACACTAAGGAATCAAGAGTACCATTTATGGATATCAATTTAGACTCAATGCCCATGTTGAGGGGGGGGAAAAATGCTAGTGGTGGTCACAAGGCAAGCAAGGTTATGGGGAAATGCTAAGTCTAAGGGGAAAGGGAAGAGGAAATGCTGGGGGGGTGGGGAGGGCAAGGAAAAAGTGCTAGTAGGTGGACACAAGGCAAGCAAAGAAATGCTAAGGGGTGGAGATGGAGGCAAGCATAATTTATGGTGATGGAGACAAGCATCAAATGGTAGATGTGGTCATAAGGCAACCAAGCTAAGCACTTAATGTTATAGTTAAGAAAGGCACGAGGGCTTCACATCAAATGGAATCTCAGGGGGTCACTATGTATAAACCCTCTATATCACGTGCGTTCAAGGCCTATATTTAAAATCCCTTATCTGTAAATTTTTTCATTAATAAAATGTACCCCTTTTCTATACAAATCTGTAAATTTTTTCCAAAACTATTTTAAATAGTCCCTTATGTATATTTATTTCTGTAAATTTTAGAAATAAAAAATATCCTTTTGTTGAACTCACGTGATAGGGTTACATACGATGAGTGACCCCCCCGAGAATGGAATGAACTAGCAAAGGGATTCACTAGTTAATGTTAAGGGCTTCAAATGGAATGAACTGGCAAAGAGTGATACGCTCAACAAGTGGCACCTTAAGTAGAGGATTGGGGATCACAAAGAAACCTTTTTTTATGGGATTAGTACCTCCATATTGCAAAAGGAGAGCCATCCTCTCATCACTACATCCAATTTGGATGTATCCATGGTATAAGGACCTCAATCAAGGTATGTGGATTGCCACCTCATGCTAGGATGTGCCACCTCATGGTTTGGGGGATGCCATGGAGGTAGGTAGGATGGCCATGCAAGCAAGTAGGTGCCATGCAAGCATGCCATGTAGATACCTCGATCAAGGTATCCATCGCCATCTCAACACCCCCTATCCATGTCAGTAAGCCATGCAAGCATGTGGGCACCATGTATGAATGCCACATTGATACCTCAATCGAGGTATTCCTTGTCACCTCAGCATTGCCTTTTCCACCTCACCAAGTCACATGTGTCCCATTTGTACCATGTAGATACCTCAATCGAGTGGCTAACCAAATAGAAGGATTTATTTGAAATATTGAATCAATTCACAACTTTTTCTTGAAGCACTTAGACTTTTTAGTATGGAAAAAAGTTTAAAGGGGAAAAAATAATTTAAAAAAAAATAAATATAAATATAAATATAAATATATATATATATACTAAGCCTCGGAACAATATAAAAAAATAATTAAATATCCATATCCTTCTTTAGGTATTTTTAGCTTCCATATGGGACTTCAAGTTCCCTCATAGGATTTCAAGTTTCCTCAGGGGATTTCCTACTTTTGTGTCACTCTTGCAAGGTAGTTAGAACTCCCTTATGGAAATAAACCTCTCAATATAGGAAAATATGTCCTATCCACATCCTTTTTTAAGAATTTCTAGCTTCCATATGGGACTTCAAGCTCCCTCAGGGGATTTCAAGTTTGCTCATGGGATTTCCTCCTTTCTGTGTCATATCTTACCTCTCTCTTGGATGGTAGTTAGAACTTCCTTATGGAAATACACCAATATCCCTTGATTGTTTAAATCAATATCCCATATGACCACTTGAAGTCTTAAACATGACATTTGAATCAATATCTTGCATGAATATTTGAAGTCTTGAACATGAAATTTGAAGTCCCCATAAATGAATAATGATGTCTTAAACATGACATTTAAATGAATATCCCACGTGAATATTTGAAGTCTCAAACATGACTTTGAATCAACATCCTGCTTGAATATTTGAACTTTTAACCACGACATTTGAATCAACATCCTGTGCAAATATTTGAAGTCTTTAACCAATATCCCTTGATGGATTAAATTAGTATCTTGTAAGAGTACTTGAAACCTTGTTGAATATAACATTTGAAGTACCACAAATGCTCAGTTTGGTACTCCCATATAGGAGTGGATTTGTATCCCAAATAGAATCTTGAAGTCTTAAAAATCAATTTAAAATCCCACATACAAGTTTAGAAGTCCACTTTGGGAGTGAATCAATATCCCACATGGAATATTTGAATTCCAAATAGAATCTTTGAAGTCCTAAACATCAATTTAAAGTCCCACACACAAGTTTAGAAGTCCACTTTGGGAGTGAATCAATATCCCACATGGAATATTTGAATAGGATTTGAATCTCCAAATGGGATGTTTAAAGTTATTTGGAATCTTGTTGAACATGACATTTGAAGTCCCACATATGAGTTTGGTACTCCTGTATAAGAGTGGATCAATATCCCATATGGAATCTTTGAAGTCCTAAACATCATATTTGAAGTCCCACATAGAAGTTTAGAAGTCCGCTTTGGGAGAGAATCAATATCCCACATGCAATATTTGAATTTCCAAACATGATATTTCAGTTGTGTATAGGCATTTGGAGGTTCCTTATGGAATTTGGTGAATAAACCATTCAGGACGAGCTTATCCATAGGAATCAACAAGCAGATGTGCCAAATCTCCCCCTAAGCTTGGGGAGCATCCCACCCTTCGATGAAGGACACCGTTTTAATTACCTCTGAAGCAGCAAGTAGTTTGATCACCGCACAATGAGTAGAAGTAAAATCAAAATCCTCCCAGCGTATCAGTAGTTCTTCACCATGAATCATCCATGGTGTATCATTCCACCCGTCATCTCCTTCAACAATGCACTGGACAATCAGCCGTTGAAGGTCGACATGAAGATCAAGGAAGACATCTCGTGCATTGGTAGCCGTAAGGTGCGGAGGAACAGGCGCCAATTCCTTAAACGCGTCGAGAAGTGACATAAATGTCCACCCTTCTCGTGTGGTGTGCGTCCGTGAAGTGAGCTTGGAGAAGTTCTGAATCGACGATCTAGCAAGAGAAGTGGATAGAGCACATAAAATGAAGTATTTTTGCTTTTTATAGCAAGAGCAAACTCCCTACGGTTAGAGAGTTACAGTTCCCACGATTTCAATATATGAACAAAATCTCCCACATAAGAGTTTTAGGGTCTTTTATGGGACTTGAAGTCCCACATATGAGTTTTAGAGGCGCGTATGAGGTGTGATCCATGTCCTACAAAGGGATTTAAAGTTGCATATAGGAGTTTGGGAACCCTCATGGGATTTGAAGTCCAACGTAGGAGTTTTGGGGTCCCTTATGAGATTTGATCAATGTCCCACAAAGGATTTGAAGTCCCATAGAGAAGTTCAAATTTCCCTTACTGGATTTGATCATATCCCATAAGGGATTTGTAAAGTCCCATATCAAAGGAAGTAGGTTTCCAGGTTTTCTTTGACCTGATAAGAAATAATGTTTTCAAAGAATTAATTCAAGATTTATGGAATTAAATACAATTTAAAAAACTTTTTTGAAAGAAAATGTTTTTAAAAAAGCCTTGCTGGAAAAGGTATATAACCCTAATTACTCACAAATTATTACTTTGTGTCTAGAATTTATATAACAAATTCACATGCTATCTTACATCTAGATTGAACATGCCCCCCCCCCCTTTGCACATGCAATGTATGTTTCTTAACTCATAACATGATATATATCTTCATGTTATGATTTGTTTAGCCTTTTAAGGATTGCAAGATTGGTTGCTTCACATGCAAAAGGGGCATTTTGAATCTCTACCACCGAGAAAAGTGGCTTTCTCCTATTGGAATATATAAAAACTAAGCTAGAATATAGAAGGGGGGTTCTTCCATTGCATCATGCAGGTGTGAATGGAAAGGCACCACCATGACACCAATACACACCAATAGAGGTGGGGTCCTCTTGCATAAGGGGTATAATATTTCCTTTGCCTTTGACCCCTACCATAATCTTTACACAAGAAAGTAATTGGATTTTTAGTAGACTTTTGCAAAAGTAAGGGAGAATGTTATACATTTTCCTAAGAAAATTTCCAATAATTGAAGCAAACATGGATTGCATTTATCTTGTAATATGCATGAAAATATCACCAAGTTTTATATTTTTGCTTTCCACCCTAAAACATGTGTCTCAGTAGCCTTTACTATAAATGTGGACATTGGATATACTTTGGAAAAGGGAAAGTACCCATACTATATTAAACACATTTTTTATAATGAGACCTTGATCCAATTTGATAATGATTTAAAGAAAATTGAGCAATTCAATTGCATTTGAATGTAGTACATTAATGGCCATTTGATGTCACACAATGTATCCAACACTTTGGCTATAAAGACAATGTTTTTATACAAATTGCAATGCTAATGTTGTTAATGTGATTTAAATTAACGAAAATACCAAATGGATTCTCCTATTAGCTCTTCCAAATTCAAATCTTTTCTTATCATCTTAGATTTTACTACTACATTCAATTTAAGATCATGAATAAACCCATTTTGAAAGACTATTTCATTTTTTAAGGACAAACCAACCTATGCCTGGAGAAGTCTAGCTATTTGATATTGAGGATTAATAGATATGAAAAGAACCTTTTAACATTTTCTTTGCCAATTAATCTATGCTTCGTGAGTCAAAATATTGGGGTTTATTTGGACTTTATAGCAGGTGAAATGGTAAAATATTGGGTTGATTGTGCTACAAAGTTGACGTAGGTGACCCCTTCTTCTTTTTCCTTTTTTCTCTTTTTTTCGCATGAAAAAGAAATGTTTATATAAAATAAAGGGCTTACAGAAAAGAAAATAGACAGCTATATAGCTAGAACAGATTCAGCGCTGAGCTGAATGCCTTATTAGCTACAAGAAAGTCTTCCTCTTCCTCCCGAAGAAAAATAGAGAACCTAGAATCTCTCAGCGAATGTGAAAATGAAGATCTACCAGAACAGGCACCTTCTGAAAGAGTAAACGATTCCTAGTGAACCAAATGATTTGAGCTAAGGTGATAGGTCACCTTGATGAAATGCCAAACAACCCAGCAAGCTGAGAGTCATTCAACTTCACCTTATCACCTAAAAGAACCACTTTCCATTGTAAATAAATGCAAATTGCAGTAGACCGAGCTAGCCATTGTTGAAGCATACAGCAAAAATGCTTAATCGTGAAGCATTCCCAAAATAGGTGGCATCTGAACTTTGCAAAAAGGACATAGAGGTGAGATGTCCTGCCACTTCACCAATAGATCCTTTGTAGGTAATTTTCAAGTTCTAATCCTCCATAAGAAAAAATTTAACCAAGTGGAAGGAGTGAGCTTCTAGACCCATTGCAATAGATGGGCCCAAACATTTACCGAGTCCATCGGAGCCTTGGACCACCAAGCCAATTGAGTCATGTGACAGATATTACTCTCTTGATCCGCAACAAGGTCTTTTCGAGCCCTACACCAATGTGCCATGAAGAAAGGATCCTTTGAAAGCTGAAAACGAATCACCATCTCATGAGGCTTAATCAACTATTGGTGGGGCTTAATCAATGGAACTCCAACTCAAGGCTAATGTGCATGCAAGGGCCACTTGTATAAATTGGAACATAACCTCAATTGCCCCACTTATATTTAATCTTTCCCCATTTATTAACGGTTAAATAAAATGGCCATTATTTGTTGAGGGGTCATGTATGACAGCGGATTTCGAGATGAAACCAAACTAAACTTAAATTAAGGATTCCGCGTGCATTTCATGGCGTAGAAAGAAATATTTTCTGGATTACAAAAGTAGCTTTATGCCACAGGACCAGGACCAACAGTTCTGCTTCGGCATTGGGCGGCAGCGCAAAACACCAAGTACAGACTGTGACCTATCAACTTTCCCCTCTTGTGTAGATGCGAGCATGAGCGTGTATAACTTCAGAAATCAAAGCAGAGTGAGTATAGCCTCACAGAGGAGTGCATGATGGCAAACAGTTCGAAGCCTCATGCAGTGGTGGTACCTTATCCTGCCCAAGGCCATATTGCTCCCATGATGCACTTGTCCAAAAAGCTAGCAGCTCGAGGCTTCACCATCACCTTCGTCAATACCCAACACAACCACCAAATCCTCGCCAGAACCGTTCCACCCGTCTCAAATCCTAGCCTTGACATCCGCCTCGTCGCCGTACAAGACGAGAGAGACGATGGACGCACCACCGGCCAAGACAGCATCGTGGAAATCTGCAAAGCTTGGGTGCGCATGGAAGAAGGTTTAGGGGAGTTGATTGCGAAGCTGCTGCAGGAGGATCCACCTCCTACGTGCGTTGTTTCGGATCTGTACGGTGCGTTCACGCAGGATGTTGCGACCAAATTCGGGCTGCCAAGGCTGGCATTCTGGACGGCGTCTGTGCCTACCCTAGCTTCTGTCATGGCCATTAAGCAAGGATGCCGTCCTCCAAAAGGTAGCGATCTCCACATTCTCCATTTTTAAAATGTATGTGTGCCAAGCCTTGTGGGAGCGTGGTTCTACTAGTTTCTCGTCTTGTCTTTCAGACTCCTCCGAACTCATCACTTGGGTGCCCGGAGCACCGCCTCTCCAGCTTCACGAACTCAATACGTTCCTTCAGCGTTACGACCTCGAAGATTTCATGTTTAATTTCTTTTTTGTTCCATATTCAAGGCTGGGTGAGACCACCTGGATCGTGTTCAACTCGTTTGAAGAACTCGACCACGAGGCATTGGACGCCCTTCGGAAGGACTACTCGCATATCTATACAGTAGGCCCTCTACTGCCCGATTCATACTTCAGTGGCAGCGTGGATTCCGATTACTGGCGAGTTTCCCTGTGGCCAGAGGAGAACGATTGCTTGACCTGGCTGGAGAAGCAGCCAGCAGCGTCGGTTGTATTCGTCTCATTCGGAAGCATTGCCATACTCTCCCGCGAGCAATTCGAAGAGCTCGCACTGGGCCTGGAGGCGAGCAATTACCGTCTCCTCTGGGTGATCCGATCCGATCTGCTTTCTGGGGATTCGGCCTTGTTTCCGGATGGCTATCTAGAGAGAGTGAAAGATCGAGTGTGTTTCGTGTCGTGGGCACCGCAGCTGCAAGTGCTAACCCATGAAGCCACGGGGGGGTTTCTGACACACGCGGGGTGGAATTCAACGCTGGAGAGCATGAGTGCGGGAGTACCGATGCTGGGGTGGCCTTATTTTGCAGACCAAATGATGAACAGCCGGTGCGCCGTAGATGCATGGAAGGTGGGGCTTGACTTCGAGAAGGGAGGCGATGGGATGATAAGGAGGCAGGAAGTGGAGATGAAGGTGAGGCAGCTGATGGAAGGAGACAAGGCTATGGAGTTAAGGAAGAATGCGATGAAGTGGAAGGAGGCCGCCAAGAAGGCTGTGCAGCCAAACGGGTCGTCCTCCTGCAGCTGGGAGAATCTCATCAACTCCATGATCGCCCACAGCAACCCTTAGGAAACTTGAAAATTTCAATGCTTCGTGGAGAGAGAGAGACTGATTGATTGATTGATTGATACAATCATGGTGCTCATGCCCTATTTGTTAACTCGATGCATTTTTGGAACTCATATACACCTTGGTTGTGGATACATAATACTTTGTCCTAATTAGTAACTTAATGGGCTCCATTCATTTGCTCAAGCTAAATGATCTCATATAATTTTTGTTTATTCAAAGCAATAATAACAAGCTGGGTGCATGTATGCATGAAAGCACTTGCCTCCATCTTGTGGGTTTTATGGGTCTTTAGACAATGTCGATTGTTTAGTAAGAAATAATAAAAAAGTAATGCTTTGAGGACTCGCAACATCCATTAGGATTTTCTAAGGTTTTATAGACAAGGCCGATTGTTTAGTAAGAAATGCTTTGAGGACTCCTAAGATCCATTAGGATTTGCCAAGGTTCTATAGTTATTTGCATACTCTCACACTAACTACAAGGCCACTAACCTTTTTAATATAAAAACTATAAATTAAAACTAGAAAGTAAATCGGCCTTATTTTTTCTTGCAGGTTTTACGAATGATACCTGATGTCAACTTTATGGGGTTTTTTTGGCTTTATTTTTATAAATAGATCTAGTAGACGACAATCTTTTCACTGGCAGGCTTAAAGCCCGTTAGGCAAGCATAAAGCCCGTTTGGCTGGCATGAAGCCCTTTCAACAAGAAAACATATTTTTTTAAACAGGTAAACTTGCTTTTCTGGCAAATGGCTTTTTGGATAGCAATTTTTTTTTCAGGCAACGGCTTCCGAACAGTTAACAGGTGAACTAGCTTTAGCGCCTTGCTCATAAATGAACATGCGAGACCTGGATGAGTGATCGAAAAGCTTGAAGTTACTTGAAGACTTGTAGCTAGAGGAAGCCAAGGCAATCGTTCTAGGGAGAGCTCAAGCATGGAAGGAGAGTGGAGGCCTCGAATTGATTTATATAAGCCATGTTAGAGGGGGGTAAAAAGCATACACAAGCTAATGAAAAGCCAATAGCCACACACTGCAAGCTAAAAGTTGAAAAGCCAGCAACCATCTAAAAGTAGAGTTTAAGAATTTTAAAAATTCTTAATAAAAATTCCTAAAAAACTAAGAATAATAAAAAAACTCCCACTCAAGTCAATCCTTAAGCACTGTCTCTAGAAGAGCCAATGCTAACAAAATAGCATGGGCATTTCCTTGTGATCAATTGGATGTTTAAGGACAACAATAATTTGATAGGGGCAATTTGTGAGATCAAAGCATTGGTTAAGAAAATAGAGGCAAGTTTAATGGAGAGTCACACACAAGTTTAGCTAAAGATTTCCATAAAAAGTACTTATTTCATTAATTTTGGACTCAAGAGTCTACATTTGGACTAATCCTAAAAATCCTTTCCAAATAAAAAGTTTACTTTATGAAAATGTCATTCGAGAATCAAAGTTTACTTTCTAGCACTGGCATTTCCACATAATAAATTTCACAATATCTCTCTATAATGTTGCACTAATAATGCAAAAACTACTATTAAATCCTAATTTTGTATTTCTTATTGCAAAGAATCCTATTCATATTTACAAAATTCCTTGGGTTATTAAGCCACGTCCTGTGGCTTCAAGTACCAAAAATAAGAGGAGTGTATATCCAAGAGGCATGAAGCCAAGCCAGTGGCTTTAAGTACAAAAAAGAGTAGCTAGCACTACTTCTACGACTAATCTAAGTTCTCCACATCCTCGCTCCCTTCTATGCTTCCTTCTGCGCTCCCTTCTCTACCTCCTTCCTCATCTTCTTCCTCGTCTTCTTATGCAGGGGCCTGTAAACAAGGGACAACATATATCAATGTATGAAAAATCAAATCTTTACACAACAAGACAAAGTAACTATAGATGCACTTGATAGACGCACAAAATAGCGAGCGCGTCTATAGGCGTTGCTTAAATAGAGAAATTACGAGCGCATCTAATAGCGCGTCTAATAGGTCGGTTATTTGTGTGTGTATTGACACATCTATTAGCGCATCTACACTGAGAGAATATGGGCCCGTCTAATACTACATTTGTCAGAGCATCTATTTGCACGTGTATTAGCGCGTCTACACTGAGAATTAGACACATATTTAGACGCAAAACAGAGAATATAGAAAGTGAGATTTTGGTGTACATCACTACTTTCCAAACATTACCCATGATTACCAAAGCACATAATTTTAACAAAAACATCAATGCTTTTTTGCAAGCCCACATATACAAGAATTAAGTGAGGTGAGGAGAATGAGACAATATGTAGAATATTTTTACCAATATCAATGATGGGCTATGGTTCAATCTCATCCTCAATGAGATCAACCCTTGCCAAACTATCTACTTCAAAATCCAAACAAGTGTTTAGATCTACAAATACATTCAACCCACTACTACTTGTGCTACTCATGTGCTCATCGAAATCAGCATCACCAATGGTAGGCTTGTCCTCACGGGTAATGGCCTCAATATCTGTATCTCCTATCTCATGTTCATCCTCCTCTCTCGTATCACGGTCATCATCACCTCCATGGCCATGATCATCCTCCATACGCTCCATATTAGTAAATGTACTATACATCACTTTGGAACGTGGCATAATAGGTATGACATGCCACCATCTATTATTATCCACCATTGGTTGATAGACAACCGAATTCAAATACAAATAAAATCATTTTATTTTCCTTGCATCGAAGGTATCAAATATTTAAAAGCGAATATTTTTATATGTGTGTACAATACCTGTTCACATTGTTGCGGTAGTACTAGTGTGTCCTTTTTACTTTGCCAAAACTTTGTGGAGTCAATAGTTACAAAGCCACTTGCATGGCATTTGATTGTTGCATTAGGGCCTCTTTCCACCACATCCTTGAACCACTTTACATCCAAAACATACACAAAGAAGCATCGAAAGTCAAGCTTAATAATATCTTGGATTATGCCACAATAATCATCCATGGCTCCATTGGCTCCCTCAAAGCTAGCAATGATGCCACAATCTTGTGTGTTTCTCTTATCATCAATCCATTGTGTTCGAAAATGCTTGCCCTCACACCATATAGCATAGAACATAGTGCACTACACCAAGAAAAAATCAATTAAATAAGCAATCTAAATTATTGAAAGCTCCTAGCTTATGCATAACATTCTATATACCGACCTTGCTCATGCATCCCCCAGCATACTCCCATTCTTCCATTGTGATATGCATCCCCTCGTCTTTCTCTACTTTGTCCATTTCATCAAGTAGCCAATCCACATGAATATCCTTTGGAAGTACTCTTAGATACTGAGGGTATGGCACACGAGATCCGTGGTATGTATGAAAGAGGGCCCTTTCTTCTTGTCTTCTTGCCTTTGCATTCTCGTATCTTGTCACCCATCTTTTCATCACATCACTATTAAGCATGCAATAGAGGTTGATATTATTAAGCACGCAATAGAGGTTGATATTTGAAAGTAATTAAATAATGTCAATATTATAAGTAAAGATTTGATTTTTCATACATTGATATATGTTGTCCCTTGTTTACAGGCTGCTGCACAAGAAGACGAGGAAGGAGGCAGAGAAGGGAGCGCAGAAGGGAGCATAGAAGGGAGCGAGGATGTGGAGAACTTAGATTAGTCGTAGAAGTAGTGCTAGCTACTCTTTTTTGTACTTAAAGCCAGTGGCTTGGCTTTGTGTCTCTTTTATATACACTCCTCTTATTTTTGGTACTTGAAGCCACAGGACGTGGCTTAGCTTCATGCTATATGTACATACAAGGACTTTTTGAGCTTTCAATTTTCTTATGCAACGTTCTATCAATTAATGCCTTGTGAACTAAGCGTTTTGGAGTTGTAATGTTTTATTTGGAATTGTAATTGTCGGCTATAGACGTGCTTGCAAGAGTGCTAATTAAAATGCAGTGGGCTGTAAGAATTGAATTACACAATGTGGAAATGGGATTCTTGTAACTACATAGCATACACAACATACATAGCATTCTGTAAATTTAAAAAATATTATGTAGCGCGTCTATCAAATCGTCTATAAATGCATCTATATACGCGTCTGTCTGTTCGAGGAGCGTTTATTTACGTGTCTATAAAAGCATCTATAAGACCATTTATAAATGCATCTATACACACATTTAACGATGCATCTGTCTGTTTTTATAAATTTTCTAGCAGAGCATCTATTTACGCGCCTATTTGCGCATCTATATGCACGTTTGTCTACTATATAGATGCACCGTTAGACGTAGGTCTCTAGACACACAAATAGACATGCAAATAGACGTGCCCGTAACTTTTTTTTTAAGTTCAGTAAATGTGTCTGTGTGTGCGTCTATAGGTGCTTTGTCTTGTTGTATTACTTATAATATTGACATTATTTAATTACTTTCAAATACCTCGGGGGACGCTCTAGTAGCCCAGATATACTGCTCCTCAGTAATCAACCCATCATTATAGAAGTGCTTCCATGTATCTCCTCTATGATGGTGGCAGTGGTAGGCTGTCTCGACAGGAGTAGGGTATCTGCCCACCATATCAAGCTGCAAGATGACACAATTTGCGAAGGGGTTAGTACAAAGAAACAACCTCCTAATAAACTACATAAACAATATGATTTGAGATCAATACTAACAAATTGGGCCTCCCATGATTCAACACCCCCTGCTCTAAAATGCACGCTTCCATATTGCTCCATTTGGATCTTTCATGCGTCCACGTGCTGTAGACTGGGTTCCTCCCTCGCTGACTTCATTGCTTTCTTCCACTCATGCTTGTGAGCGGTGTGGGGCGGCCCCATGTTGGTTGACCTCCCTCGAGGCTGGCAAGCTCTGCTAGTGCCTGCCTCTTAAGCGAAGATCTTTTATTACCAAGTATTGTAACAATCTTTGACTTGGCCCATTTATTTGTGAACTGAACATTGGGGGGGTTAGGATACCTAGAGCGAACAGCAATGAGGGTCTCATCAACCAATCTCTTTGGATGGTCTTTGTAGTGGATAAAGCAATCTCTGTAATTGTTAACAATTACAGAGCACATGAAGGCCATGATGTCCTTCCCCCGTGCATCCATCAAGATGCCTCCTGTCTGAGTGATGTCATAGAAGATCGTACCATCACCCGGAGGCACGTCTAAATCATCTGAATCATCCTCGTCCCCACCACCACCCCTCCCAAAGCACTGTGCCATGCATCCCCCACCGCTCTCCCTACTACTACGCCTGCTACCGTGTCGTGTCGAGCTAGTACACTGGCCACTCGTAGTTGGAGATTGCACGGGACTACATGGACCACTCGTAGCTAGAGAACTGAGTCTCGACTACACAGGAGTATGCTGACGGCTTTGCGAGACAAAAGGACCTCTTGATGGCATGGGGGAAGGGGCATAAGATGGCATGGGGGAAGGGGCTCAGTTGTGTAGCTGACTGGGCTGTGGACTCCGCTGGGGTAATCTTAGCTGGTGTGGGGTTGGGGTGGTTTGGAGTCTGTAGTGCCGATTCCTGGGGGGTGCTTAGAGTACCTGTCATGTAGCCGTATAACTCCCCAAGACTGGGAGGGTGCCCCAAAAGGTTATATAACTCTCGAAAGATGGTCTCCCAAAGATCAAGGGAGCTTGAAGAGCTTCCTGTCCACATGATGAACTGGAAA
Source organism: Dipteris shenzhenensis (assembly GCF_047967505.1). Classification (NCBI taxonomy): domain Eukaryota; kingdom Viridiplantae; phylum Streptophyta; class Polypodiopsida; order Gleicheniales; family Dipteridaceae; genus Dipteris; species Dipteris shenzhenensis. The sequence goes on along the minus strand of NC_141603.1, from coordinate 8,708,587 downwards.
AAAGAAAAAAAGAAGATTACTAATGAGTTGAGAACAGAAAAAGAAGAGAAAAAGAAGAGAAAAAGAGAGAGAAAAATTACCACGAAAAGAGAGGGAAAGAAAGGATAAAAGAGAGAAGGAAAGAGAGGCAAATATAGGAAAAGAGAGAAGAAAAGAGAGGCAAATCCTTTTCTTGGAAGTGGAAGTGGAAAGGGAAAGGGAAAGGGAAGAGGAAAGAGAAGGGAAAGGAAAGGGAAGGGAAGAGAAGAGAAGGGAAGAGAAGGGAAGGGTCCAAAACTATCGAAGCACATCTATAGACACGTCTATTTTTGCATATAACAGTGCATCTATAGACGCAGCTATCTATTTCTGAAAATAGAGTAGACGCGTCTATAGAGGCGCTTGTAGACGCGGTTTTAGATGCACTCTCAGACGCGTCCATAGACGTGCTCTGATAGACGGACTATTCTAAAAAGTCGAAAAGAACATACGCCCGACACAAAAGCGCAACACTGATACCAAAAACATTCGTTTCTTGGATACAACAAAGCACGAATCCAAAGAGAGCAACTTTCAAAGAAGGTCAACCATAAAGAGACTTACCTTGGATAGAGGTATGGAAGCTTCTTGTCCTTCTTTAAAGTTGCTTCTCTTCCTTGTTCACCCTTTGCTTCTCTTTCTCTCTTCCTTGTTCACCCTCTTCTCTTGTGTGCTTGGAGATGATTGTGTAAGCCTGGAAGTAAGTGTGGGTGCCTGGAGATAAGTGTCAGAACTGTGGATTTGTTAATAGCAAAGCAAGCAAGCCGTGTGAAGCTTAAGTTATGTAAAGAAAAGCAAAGCAAGCACACTAAAAGTAGATTTGAAAACCACGTCTCTAAGCGTGTCTAATGGTGCACTATACACACATCTAAATACGCATGTAATTATGCATCTAAATACACAGAGCAAATGCGGTTTTAGACGTGCCTATAGACACACACCACAAAACAGACAGATGCGGTTTTAGACGTGCCACAGAGTTTTAAGATTAAATATTTGAAGAAAAGCAAATTTTTTGGGTTGTTTATTTGTAGGATGTCTTCATCTTCAAGAAGTAGCTCTAGTGAGGATGAATCCCTCCGTATCCACCATTGCAAAATGTGGTTGGAGCAAAAAATCAAATGTATGTGTGATCGATGTCAAGGAAACATGTATCGCGCATGCAGGATTACACTCAATCACATCTCAAAGTATGGAGAATGGGATGCGACCGTAAACATGGTAAGTGTGGGCGAGCTTGTGAGGTACTTTACATGATACAAAATATGATGCATGTCAATGCTCCGTGCAAGGTGTTCATATTACTAATATGGTGTACTTTTTCATTTCTAGGTATGTGAGCTCAAAGGAAATAGATCCCACCACGCTTGAGAATGCTTGAGTTATGTCAATGGAGGTGGTTTGTTTAGTGGAGGAGACATTTCCACGTTCTATTCTCACAAGCCAACTACATCTCATAGTGCATTTGGTGGATAAGATTGCTATATGCGGTACTATACATGCACGATAGTTGTTCTTCCTCGAGCACTTCATGAAGACCTTGAAGGGCTTCGTGAGACAAAATGCAAGACCCAAATGTAGCATGGCCAAGGGTTGGTTGGTACAAGAGTCACTTGTATATATTTCTGAGTTTCTTGTTGATGTGGATAGAGCTCTCCCATGACTATGGAGAGATGATGAAGACCTAAGGATCACCTCTATTGTGCCTCAAGGGAAAGGACTCAAAAAAGTAATAGACACATATTTGCTTAATAATATCAACCTCTATTGTGTGCTTAATAGTGATGTGATGAAAAGATGGGTGACAAGATACGAGGATGCAAAGGCAAGAAGACAAAAAGAAAGGGCCCTCTTTCGTACACACCACGGATCTCGTGTGCCATACCCTCAGTATCTAAGAGCACTTCCAAAGGATATTCATGTGGATTGGCTACTTGATGAAATGGAGAAAGCAGAGAAAGACGAGGGGATGCATATCACAATGGAAGAATGGGAGTATGCTAGGGGATGCATGAGTAAGGTCGGTATATAGAATGTTATGCATAAGTTAGGAGCTTTCAATAATTTAGATTGCTTATTTAATTGATTTTTTCTTGGTGTAGTGCACTATGTTCAATGCCATATGGTGTGAGGGCAAGCATTTTCAAACACAATGGATTGATGATAAGAGAAACACACAAGATTGCAGCATCATTGCTAGCTTTGAGGGAGCCAATGGAGCCATGGATGATTATTGTGGCATAATCCAAGATATTATTAAGCTTGACTTTCGACGCTTCTTTGTGTATGTTTTGGATGTAAAGTGGTTTAAGGATGTGGTGGAAAGAGGCCCTAATGCAACAATCAAATGCCATGCAAGTGGCTTTGTAACTATTGACTCGACAAAGTTTTGGCAAAGTAGGAAGGACACACTAGTACTACCGCAACAATGTGAACAGGTACTATGCACACATATAAAAATATTCGCTTTTAAATATTTGATACCTTCGATGCAAGGAAAATAACATGATTGTATTTGTGTTTGAATTAGGTTGTCTATCAACCAATGGTGGATAATAATAGATGGTGGCATGTCATACCTATTATGCCACATTCCAAAGTGATGTCTAGTACATTTACTAATATGGAGCGTATGGAGGATGATCATGGCCATGGAGGTGATGATGACTGTGATACGAGAGAGGTGGATGATCATGAGATAGGAGATACAGATATTGAGGCCATTACCCGTGAGGACGAGCCTACCATTGGTGATGCTGATTTTGATGAGCACATGAGTAGCACAAGTAGTAGTGGGTTGAATGTATTTGTAGATCTAAACACTTGTTTGGATTTTGAAGTAGATAGTTTGGCAAGGGTTGATCTCATTGAGGATGAGATTGAACCATAGCCCATCATTGATATCGGCAAAAATATTTTACATATTGTCTCATTCTCCTCACCTCACTTAATTCTTGTATATGTGGGCTTGCAAAAAAGCATTGATGTTTTTGTTAAAATTATGTGCTTTGGTAATCATGGGCAATGTTTGGAAAGCAGCAGTGTACACCAAAATCTCACTTCTGTATTCTCTGTCTTGCATCTAAATATGCATCTAATTCTTAGTGCAGGTGCGCTAATAGACGTGCTTATAATACATGCAGAAATAGATGCGTTGACAAATGCAGTGTTAGAAGGGCCCGTATTTTTTGTGTAGACACGCTAATAGATGTGTCAATACACATGCAAATAGACGGGCTATTAGATGCGCTATTAGATGCACCCATAATTTCTCTATTCAAGCAATGCCTATAGACACGCCCGCTATTTTGTGCATCTATCAAGCGCGTCTATAGTTATTTTGTGTTGTTTGGAGTACAAATGGGCGATCCAATCAAAGTTAAAGTCAAACAACGAATAGTCCTTTATTGATTTCATTTTTGTCTTTGAAGCAATCGTAGGACCATCTGAAACAATATCCATGTCATCCATGTCTGATAAGCTAACACTTTTGAACTCTTTGCCCTTATTAATGCATGTGAATTCATCCACTCTATATAAGACATCACTTTTGAAACCTTTTGCTTTCTTGGTACCAATGAACTCATCCATTCCCCATAAGATATCACTTCTATAGTTAAGTGCATTGAAATCATCCAAGTTTGAAGAGACAACATTGATGCACTACAAGGCACAGGTCCTTTTCTGACGAAAATACCGACCTTTTTTACATTATAAAGTTTTTTTTTGATGGGCACAAAGGTTGGTATTTACGTCGCTATTAGCATCGAAAAAGAACGGTTGCTATATAAGCATCGCTATATAGCGACCCTAGTAAACGTCGCTATATAGTGACATTAGTAAACATCACTATATTGTGACGATTAACAGAAGCTAAAAAAAACATAAGTGGGGCTAAATAGGGCCACAGCAAGCCCTCTTTTTTCCCACTAATGTTTTTTTTTAGTAATTACAAAAGAATGCTGTTTGTTACAAAATTTTTCTTTTAAAAGGGGTGATACAAAATCGCTCAAACAAGCCAAGCGATAGAAGCATATACATGCTGAAGATATATACAACATTGTTTGTTACAAAATTACCCTTTCAAAAAGGGTGATACAAAATTGTTCAAACGAGCTGACATACAGAAGCATATACATGTTGAAGTATATGCAAACTACTACTACTACTGCTGCTCATCCAAATCATCATCCTCGTCCTTGTCCTTGTCGTGCTGGCCTGATCCTTGGCCCTCATGAGCTGCGCCTGATCTATGGCCCTTGTGAGCTGTGCCTGATCCCTAGCGCTCATTGAAGTTGTGTAAGTCTAATCCGTCATCATCACCACTCACCTCCACTGATGGGACATTCGAGCTTTGATTCTAAGAGTGAAACCATATTAATTGGAAATTAGATTGAAACTTAAATAATAAAACAGTTTAAAAAGTGAGATTACAAGTAGGAGTAGACTTATACCATGTGAGCAGCCACCTCAGCCCAATCGACCGTTGCTCCTAGCGCCTCCTGCTGAATAAACCACGGCTTTGTTACTATGCGAAACCCGCATCTCGTCCCTGTCTATGGGAAGGGACCCATCGTAGCTTGCTATGGGTCCAATTTATGAGAGTTAGATTAAGTGCATGAAATATGTAGTAAAACAAATAGAACAATACATTAAATGAGAGGAAGTAGACTTACCACGATTACCTCGAATGCCAACCGTCCGCTTGCACCAAAGTGCAAAGTATCTACGGAGTCCAACTGTCTCCTCATAGCCCTCCTCTGACCCTCGAATAGTTCGGGATGGTTCCTGTACTACTTGAAAAACTTCCAGTCAGCTTTGTCTACTCAACTGGGTTTAGCTTTCCCCTTTGTGATGGAAGTACACAAGGTTGTCCTACAATGCTTCAAGAGGACACCCATGTGCTCTTTCATGTAATCCAAATTGAACTCTTAATTTGGGGGGTTAGGGTATTGTATTTTCAATTCATTGATGACTACTTGCTTCTTTTGGTCATCTTGGTACCGCCAATCAGTAGCTATGCCTCTCCTGAAGTGATAGCTCATCAACCGCCTCATGGCAGCCATCACTGTTGAGCCCTTTTTTTTTTTCTATTATCCCTCCAGCAATTGTGATTTCATAGGATAGGTCCTCGACTGGCTAAGGAGGACTCATGGTAGTGGCAAAGTCAGAGCGAGTGGTGTTACTGCGAGCACTTACAGAGCGAGGAATAGCAGTGGGAGTATGAGAGGGCAAGGGACTTGACTGGTACTAGGTCTCGGGACCAAGTGGAGACCTGTAGGGATGTGACTATGTTGACTCATCTACATCTCCCAAGTCAGTGACCCTTCCTACTCTTCCTTCCCTAATGATGGGCACGCCCAGGTGATGACCCCTCAGTCAAAGGGGCTAGAGGGGATGGCTGGACAGTAGGTCCAGCCATCATTGAGAGAGAGGGATTTACTGAGGTCCTCTTGGATAGCAGAGATAAGAATCTCGCTACCTCCGCATCAGTCATCTATGCGACAAACTCGTCAGGACTCCTAACAAAGCCATGGGCTGCTAGCAAATGAGTTCCCCGAGGGGTAGTCACAGTGCTAGGTTCGAGAGGAGTCGAGCCAGGGGTAGTCACAAGGGTAGGCCCCTAAGGTGTTACCTGAGTGGAATTAAAGTCATCTGGAGAGTAGAGATCATGATGTCTCCTCCTACAAGGGTTTTTGTACTCGTCGAACATGCGACATGATCCCATGTCTAATTTGGGAGGATTGGACAAACTTAGATACAAACACGAAGACAAAAAATAAAATACAAAAAACAAGAGCGGGTAAGAATCGGATAGACAATTAATTACTTAAGACAAGTATGAGATTCAAACTCAAGAAATTATGAAAAGACAATTAGTCACTTATGAAAATTAGGAAATGACATCAACGCATAAAGGATAAATATGAAAGGACAATTATTTACTTAAGACAATTATGAAGAGCTAGTTTTGAAATGACAAATATTTATGAAAGACAAGTGGAATCCAAGAAGATTTTCATATATAAAAAATAGAGACCAAAAGTATGTCTTCCAAAGTATTTATATAAAAAATATATGTCTCCAAAAGTGTGCTTAAGAAGAATTTGTCTCCAAAAGAGGGGAAAAGAGATTGAAAGAGGGGAAAAGAAGAGGGGAAAAGAGCATAAGCATAAGAGAAGGAAAAACATATGCATAAGAGAAAAAGAGACAAAGCATATGCTTATGCTTATGCATGAGCATATGAGCATATACTCATGCATAAGCATAAGCATAAGCATAGGCATAGGCATATGCTTATGAAAAGAAGAGAAAAAGAAAGGAAAAAAGAGAGTAGAAAACAAAAGAAAGAGGGGAAAAGAGATTGAAAGAGGGAAAAAAGAAGAGGGGAAAAGAGCATAAGCATAAGAGAAGGAAAAGAGAGCATAAGCATAAGAGAAGGAAAAGCATATTCATAAGCATAAGCATAGGCATAGGCATATGCTTATGAAAAGAAGAGAAAAAGAGAGGGAAAAAGAGAGGGGAAAAGAAGAGAAGGAAGAGGGGAAAGAGATAGGAAGGGGGGAAAAGAGATTGAAAGAGGAGAAAAAGAAGAGGGAAAAAGAGCATAAGCATAAGAGAAGGAAAAACATATGCATGAGAAAAAGAGAGATCAAAGCATATGCTTATGCTTATGCATGAGCATATGAGCATATGCTCATGCATAAGCATAAGCATAGGCATAGGCATATGCTTATGAAAAGAAGAGAAAAAGAGAGGAAAAAAGAGAGGGGAAAAGAAGAGAGGGAAGAGGGAAAAAAAGATTGAAAGAGGGGAAAAAGAGATTGAAAAGAGGGGGAAAAAGAAGAGGGGAAAAGAAGAGAAGGAAGAGGGGAAAAGAGATTGAAAGAGGGGGAAAAGAAGAGGGGAAAACAGCATAAGCATAAGAGAAGGAAAAGAATATGCATAAGAGAAAAGGAGAGAAAGCATATGCTTATGCTTATGCATGAGCATATGAGGGAAAGAGAGGGGAAAGAGGGAGGAAAAGAGGAAAAGAGGGGAAGAAGAGTGAATAAGAGAAGAGAGGGGAAGAGAGGGTTCCTACGCCCATCACTACAGAGCTAGCGCTTAAGGCACTAGCTACAAACCAATGCAAATAACGGAAATAACAAAAGGAAAAAAGAGGAAGCACTTTCTTACTTGGAAAAGTCCCGCTTGGTGTTTCATGGACTGGCCCTACAAAAGAGAGGAAACATCCCATTTTTCCAGATAACTGGTTAAAGGAAGGAGGAGTTTGGAGAAGCAACTTTTCAAAGACATTGGATTGAGGAGACAAGCATAAGCTTACAAACAAGGAGAAACCATAGGCCTGCAAACAAGGAGAAAGAGGAGGAAGAGAAATACCAAAAAGAGAAGAGGTGAGTCTTATTTCTTTCATCAAATCTCGTTTTTTATCCTTAACTTCTGAAAATCAAGCATGAAAATTAGCACATAGGCTTAGCAATACAAGGAGAAACATGCTTCAACACTCACAAAATGAAATCTCACAAAAAATGAACCTACATTGCTTAAAGAGACACACCTTCTTGAAAAACTTTCTTTCACACAAGCAGAGAGGGAGAAGGGTGGAGAGGGAGCATAAGTGTTGGGAGAGGGGCTAGGTAGGGGTGAGGAGTGTGGGAAATAGAGAGCTGGAGGAAAGAGAGGTCATCGAATATAAGGTGGGAGGATCAATTTTTGCTTTTTCCACAATAGAGATGTGAAAGACGGCATCGTGCAGGGTTTTGGGTTTTAACCCTCAGCGTTGCTATATAGCGACACTGGTCAGTCGCTATATAGCAATGGTTATATCCTAAAAGCATCACTATATAGCGACAAAACAGGGCAAAGCATTGCTATATAGCGATGGTTGATGGAACTTATTGTTAGAAGAGAGGAAAGGAGCTCATGGGTGGCTATGTAGCTCATGTTGTGATTTTGGAAGTGTGCAGATGGAAGGATGAGTGGAAGCTGCTCAAATGATGCGCCCATGCCCGGGAGCGTAGAGTGGCTTACGGAGAGGTTGTATTATCATTGCACTCATTGCAAGCGGTAAGTACGACATCAATGTCATATTGTCATGCACCACTTACAGATGTATGGGGAGGAGCCCAAACCAGTACCCACCATTAGTGTTGCACATGGTGATGGATCATCGGTAAGTCAATGCTATTTGAGTTCATGATTAATATTGCATATGTACATGACACAAAACCTTGAGACAAGATCTTATATTTACACAAAATCTCCACAAAATCTTGAGATAGGATGAGGAGGGTGGTGAGGGGGCGCATATACCTTCACACTTTAAGCAAGACTACAATCTTCCAAATGTGCCAGATGTAACGATGATATGGTGGACATGATGGATTCTATTTTTACGGACACTACATCACATGTACACGTGATGTCCGAGTCTGCGGTCAATATGAGAGAGTTGCAATCAACACAGTTGTACGAGGGTGCTAGGATGTCTAAACTATGGGCTTGTCTCTCAATCTTGAATCTGCAAGCAAAGTATGGTGGTCAGATACAACTGTCTTGGCCTTAATGAGGTTAGCTCCTGCATTAATTTGACTCATTATTTGGATATTGTTTGTTTTGAGAATCGTCATTATTCAAAGCCTATATATGTTTGATTTGTGATAACTTGCTCCAAGAGATGTTGCCTGCACCAAATACCATGCCCATGTCAAGAGATGAAGTAAAGAAGATGCTAACAACGGTGGGTATGGACTATGATACCATCCATGCTTGCCGTAATGATTGTATTCTCTTTTATCGTGAGCATGGAGATTTGGCTAGTTGTCCGGAGTGTGGGGAACAATGATGTAGAGATGACTTGTAGGGTGAGCCTGCAAATACCGGTAAAGGTCTTGACACTTTCCCATCATTGCAAGAATACAACACATGTTCCGATGCAAATCCATAGCGGAGTTGATGACTTGGCATGCATCTCATTGGTCCACTGATGACACATTGAGGATTCCCATAGATTGTGCAGCTTGGAAGCACATAGACAATTAGTGGCCGGACTTTGCAAGGTAGCCACACAACTTACATCTTGGGCTCCCCATGGATGACATGAACCCTTTCAGGTTATGCTCGACATCTTGGTCGACATGGCCCATAGTCTTGATGAACTACAATATCCCACCATGGCTAACAATAAAGAAGGGGCACCTCATGCTTGCACTACTTGTGCCAGGGAAGTACAAGGCCAAAAATATGGACGTATACACGGCACTTTTGATAGAGGAGTTACAGATCTTATGGAGAGGAGTGCGGGTCTTTGATATTTCCAGAGCTCTTAAACATACCAATGATATTTTGGTCAAGGGTATCTTGATGTGGACCATGCATGACTACCCAAGATATGGAGAGTGCGCAAGTACGTGGTTGTATCTTTACATGTATAATATAGGATTATACTTGTATGACCCTCTTTCACATGCATGTCTTATACTAACACATTCATGCACACATGCAAGACTTGTTACAAGTGGGTACGATGCTTGTCCTATTTGTGGACCAGGTTTGAAACTGCTTGCATGATACTCTAAACATATGAGGAAAAATATCTATGAAGGTCATGCTCGATACCTTCTACTGGACCATCTCGTGCGTGGAGGTCAACTTGATCCACCACCACCATATTTGAAGGCATGACTGGATTCAGGCTTGGAGGGTGAATGGAGAGGAACATCCTCATGGTATGAAGAGGCTATCCATCTTTCATGAGCTTCCTTATTGGGGTCTGTTACAAATCAATCATCTCTTGGATCCCATGCATATCTTCAAGAATGTGGGGGCTACTATTTGGACACTCTTGGTTAGTTCCAAAGACTTGAGAGGAGTGCGAGAAGACTTGTGTGCTATGAATAGGATGTCTCATTTGTGGCCCCAAGTGCATGCTTCGGGGAAATTTTTTCTCTCAAAAGCAACATGGATCCTCTCCAAGAGAGAGGAGGCAGCGGCGGTCAAGGTGGACTTTTGTGCATTGAAGGGTATTTTTTAGTGGGGGGACTTACATGTTGTTTGTGTGCATGAGGGGACTTATAAAATAGCAACTTAATGTAATTTATATATGTAGATATTTTAAAATGTAAACACATACATGGGTTCAACCATTTACATGACAAAATGTAAATTGCAAGAATAGGGGTAATTTTAAATACATGCTTGCTTGCACATGATTTATGGCTTTATGAAGAGTGATCCCCAGAGTGCAATTAAAAGGTAGAGGATTTTAAATTTTGGCTTTTTTTTTGCCAAAATAAATAGTGTCTTCACACTCCCTATTATGGGAAACCTTGCTTTAAACATGGTGCAAAAAATTGGACAGAATTTCACAAAATTCATATTTTGATGCACACAAATTTTTTAGATGGTGCAAAAAGGCATGATATTGATTTAAATCATGCCTTGTCATTTGATTTTCATGCCTTGATTGAAAGGAGCATTGATTGAAAGAAGCATTTTCAACGGACAATAAGCTTAGTGGGCTCAAGTCCCATGATTGGCACAAGGTCTTACAGGTATTCTAAGCTGTAGGATTAGTGTACTGATAATCATGATGCATTAGTGTAATTATGATTATGTTATATTATTGACATGACTTCTTTGTTGAGATAGTTCATCCTCCCAATTACAATGAAAGGGTGCTTATAAGAAGATGTTACAAATGCCATATTCAAGATCAGTGGTATTGTGAGGTATGCTTACTATCAAATCACATTGATTGCATTTTCTTCAATTTAAGATGAATAATATGTAGACTAATTATGAATATATATTACATGGGCATGTGAAATAGGTGGATATCTCAAAAAGAGATCTCCATATTAAGCATCGAGAAGGCTAGGGTGAACTCCTTCAAAGTCATATGCTTGCTTGAAGCACACTTTTCCTTGAGAGCATTATGACAACTCAAGTGCACTTGCTTGTGCACATAGTTGATGAGGTGGCCATTGTAGCTACCGTTCATAGTCGGTGGATATTTTTTTTCGAGCGATTTATGAAAACTTTGAAGGGATTTGTAAAGCAAAGAGCAAGACTGGAAGCAAGCATGGCAGAGGGATGGCTTGTGCAAGAGTCATTAGTATATATCACAGAGTTTCTTGTATCCACAGATCCCGATATGCCGCAGGCTTGGCATAACAAGGATGATGATCGCATCATTGGCAAGGTTCCGCAAGAAAAAGGGATTGAAAGAAAGATGAGTGAAGAGAAAATGGAGAAATTCAATAAGTTTTGTATCCTCAATAGCAAGGAGATGCAGAGGTGGATTGAGAGATATGAAGCAGCCAAAGTAGAAAGAATAGTTGCAAGGAAGAGATTCATAGTAATTTACAGGCAATCGCAACCATATCCATGGGATCTCACCCTTCTCCTCACTCACATGTCACTTGATTGGCTACAACTGGCTCTATGTAAAGCCGAACGTGATGGAGAGATAATAAACGACTGCGAACGAGAGTTATCATGTAGATGTATGATGCATGTAAGTTTCTTACCTCTTGACATAATTAAGTAATTATTTGTGGCAATATATGCTATAAAATAGATGCATCCTCATTGTTTTAATGATGCTCTTTAGCAGTACAAAAAGTACAGTGCATTATGGTCATATGGATGACATTTTTGCATGGAACGCATGAATTCAAAGAGAGTCACGTATGATTGTGGAGTCATGGCTAGCTTCACACAAGATAGCTGACCAAGTGCTTCAAATATTAATCTTCTCTCCTCGCAGTTGGATTATTGTGGGACCATACGTGAAATCTATGAACTTGCTTTCAGACATTTTAGTATTTTCATTCTTGATGTAAAATGGTTTATAACTATTTACAACGGTCCCATGCGACAATGAGGAAAGACAGTAGTGGTTTCTTTGGAATAGACTCCACCAAACTTTGGACCGATGAAAGTGATACTTTTGTTATTCCCAAGCATTGTGAGCAGGTGCATACTAATGATTTAATTAATCGAAGCTTTTGTTTTTAAATATCCATTGATACATGTACTTAAGCATAATTTCATATATATAATTGAAGGCATTTGGCACCCATCTTCAATATAGGTGGGTTTTCATCCAGATCGTTCTTATCCAAGACGGTGGTACGTGATCCAAGTTGCACCATGAAGTAAGAAAATTTTTGAAGATAGAGATGTGGATATGGAGATGCCACTCCCAATGCTGGATCCAATTGATCCAAATGGATCTAGTGAAGAAGATAAAGATCACAATATGAGCCAAGAGGAAGATGCGCATAATGACATCGTACGGAAGAAAGATGGAGATCATAATATTGAGGAAGAAGATGACGATCATCAAGAATCACCACACTTTATTGAAGAAGATGATCAAGTCTTAGGTGAATGTACGATGCCAGAGTACGATGATGATATAGGAGATCAACTCGGTATAGAGTTAGAGATAGATTTGTTTGGCGTGTTAGACTTGGCTCAGGATGAATCCGTTGATGTAAATGCTCTTCATTGATTTTTTTCATCTCAAACTTGGAAATGAATATATGAGCTTCAAACTTGATGTACATGCTCTTGTACTTTTATTCTCTCAAAGGATCAAACATGTATGAAAAGGAAAAAAAATTGTCATTGGGAAAAACTATCTTTAAAGGTCGGTATGGGAAAAACCACTCTTTGTAAAACGTCGCTATAGGAAACTGTCTCAGTGTTGCTATATAGCGACTCTCTTTAAACATCACTATATAGCGACACTTGCCTAAAGTCGCTATATAGCAAAACTTGACTAATCCCACTTTGATTCCCAATGATTAGCACCCCGTGCATGCTAAATGTCGGTGCTTAAGCGTCAGCTGTGTGTAGTAGTGATGATATCTTTATCCTTGTTGACATGCATGAATTCATCAACTCTATATAAGACATCGCTTTTGAAATCTTTTGCCTTCTCAGTACCACTGATAAGATGTCACTTCCATATATGATTGCATTGAAATCATCTAATTATGAAGGGAGAACACTTTTGATGTCTTTACCTTTCTCAAAATGCATGAATTCATCCTAAGACATTGCTTCTGAATTCTTATCTTTCTTGGTAGTACCACTGAACTCATCCACTCCTGATAAGATGGTCATTTCTATACTCTCATCAATTGAAATCATCAACGTCTGAAGGGACAAATCTTGGCTCATTGGCGTATTCTTTAAATCCTTTGAAATTATACTAGAATACCTTATCTTTATCATTGAAAACCACATGTCGTTTTTTTATCTTCAAAATTTTCATGCTCCATCTCAAATCTTTTCCTTCCTCATAATAACCATATTCCAATGTTGTGTTATCATCCATGCCATCATTAGTAGCTTTCATAGTCCTCATTTGCGCAAATGACCACTAATCCACTTACATTCAAACCCCAAAACTTGATCTTCTGCTATGTTCTTATTTGCAAATGATATCATTTGCAAAATATCTCCGACACTAAAGTCTAAAGAAATGCACTTTGTATCCTTAATGATATGTGTTGGATAAGTCTAATCTCTATCCCATGCAATAAATGATTTGTTGAACATAATATAAGGCATAACAACTCCAAGTATTTCCATATCTCCACACTTATGCTTTAGCTCAACATGTGCAATAAGAATCTTTGATACAATAATTGTCAACTTATCTTCACCAAGTCTTTTAAAGTGACAAAGAGAACCTGGATCACTATCCCGGGATTGTAGCAAATGCAACTACTCTTTTGCTACATAAAATCACCTCCATCCCTGGAACAAAATCTAAAGCCATCTCCTTTCTGAGAGTCCTTTGCAAGCAAGATGTTGTAGCAACAACTACATAAATATTAGTCTCTTTTCAATAATCTATTTATTAATTATAAGTTTTTATTAGTACTTGAGGGTGGATAAAGGGTTTAGGTTTAGATTTTATGCTATAGAATTTAGCATTAAATATCGATAGCATAGGCTTTCTATATATGCTAGGCATCGATGGCCGAAACAAGATGAAACTTGGTAGGACTCTAAGACATCATGGCATATAGATTTTGACTCGGTGTTATTGCATCTTAGTAAACTGACATGGGTTCCTTTAATTTGGTGGATGGTGACTAGATGAAAGAACTAGGATGACTTTTGGATGCACTTTGGTGCACTCCAAGTTGCTAATTTTGACTTTGGAGAGGCTAGGTTAAGTAGTAGGCACCTTTTATTGTGGACCCTTGATCTAGATCAAGATCAATGGCTAAGATGTAGGTGCATAATGGAGGGTTAGGATGGAGGATGATAATTGAGGGTGGATGACAATCTCCTTAGATAGAGGGGTCATTGTTTGCTTGGGTGTAGCCATTTTTGGTGAGGTTGAGGGACTTTTCTGTATATAGTTACCTTGCATGACCCATAACTTATGCATTGCTCAATGGAATTTGGCAAACTTTGTCTTCAAGTTGTAGTACATTCCAAACTTGAACAAGAGACCAAAATTGTATGGAATAAGGATTTGGAATGAGAGTATTAAAGCATTACAAGTGCTATGTTGCATGTGAAGCATGCATCCTAAAGACTATGGGATATAGTAATTTATTCAAAATCATCAAAATTTTGTTCTATACATACATGCAACAAAGTAATCGTTCAAAAGTACACTATGTGAGATTCTCCTAAACCTAAGGACACACCTAAATGAGAACATTAGGCATGGGTTAATGGGCCTCCAATGTTGTGCTAAACTAATGCATACCCATTTGAGGGCAGGCTCCATAACTTTCTTTGGATTTGTTAAAAACCAAAATGGATTGAAAATTTGGAATCCAAACTAGTGGGACTATTGCATGGTGGTCTTAAATCATTAGTAGTTATTGGTATTGGTATCTAGATTCACCCTGAAATGGAAGAAGTTGGAAAAGTGTAATTTATGCATGTGAAAATATATTTTAATAAATCCAACAGTATTTACAATTTTGAATTGTTTCTTTTTCCATGCACTTGCTTGCTATATGGCTCATAAGCATGCCAAAGGTCATTACATTTCATAATACATAGCAACAAACCCGATAGCATGCCCTTTGGCCAATTTGTGTTTTGAAGCATTTTAGGCCACATTGCACTTGTTTGGGATATCCAATTTTGCTGACGTGTATCGTCGGAGGGGGGAAAACTAGTGGCTGGAATTTTGCTACTCCTACAAATTTTGAATTTTCACACCTCTTGTCCATCAAATCTTGGAAGATTAGGTACCTGCAACCTCTCCCCACCCTACAAACGCCCTCCCACCCTCAATGTGACCTTGCGTAGACTTTGGTTTGCCATTGTCTACTTTTGGGTAAGTGGTCTTCTATTCTTTGCTTGCCTCACCAGCTAGGTTCTATAGGTCTATTATGGACTGATGGTGGCCATCGCATCAATGGCAACATGCAGCGCACCATGGCTTGCAAGAGAAGCAGACTCGGGGGGGTCACTATGTATAAACCCTCTATATCACATGCGTTCAAGGCCTATATTTAAAATCCCTTATCTGTAAATTTTTTCATTAATAAAATGTACCCCTTTTCTATACAAATCTGTAAATTTTTTTAAAAACTATTTTAAATAGTCCCTTATGTATATTTATTTCTGTAAATTTTAGGAATAAAAAATATCCTTCTATTGAACTCACGTGATAGGGTTACATATGATGAGTGACCCCCCCGAGGAAGCAGATGGAGGTTGCAAGATGGGAAAACTAAAGAACCAGGTCAAGGCACAATGAACAGAGTGCAGGTCGAGGAAAGCGCTGGCACGATATCGAATTGGTAATAGAAGACACTTTTGCAACATCTACGAAGGGAGAAACAATGAGAAGAAAAAAGACTCCTTGCAAAGTAGTAGCAAGAAGCGGTTTACAGATGCACGCATTCGATCATTGCCATCGAAGCAAAGAACACGAGCTGTGATGTCACGATTGGTGGGAGTATTCAAGGCAGCAACATCAAGCCATCATGTGATTATGAGTCTTGAGTCTTCACAAGATTTAACCTACACCCTAAATTTCATAGAGTACCCTACCAACACCTCGAGAGATGCACACCCAAGAGGTGATGCTCTCTATAACCTGAGAAATGGCCCACAAAATGTGAAAGGGGTGCATAGCTTAGATCAACTAGCTATAAAGAGGTCTATGTTGGTGTCCCGTGAAACAAAGGAGAAACGGCTTGGGCCCACAATGTCGAAGATGTTGTCAATCAAAAGGACCAATGTGGCTCTAGCGGGGTTGAATGTAGAGTAGAAGCAATGCACAATCATCCTAATCCGAGAAGTCTATGGGCTTTAATAGAACGCAAAAAAAGGAGAGACAGCCTAAGGGCGGAAGTCATTGCTATAATGATGACATTTTGGCACAAAAATATGAGAGTTTCTCCAAATAGAAGGACATCTATAAGCAGTGGATGGGATGCAAGGTGTTTGAGGAGCACATCATACACATGCTAGATACAACGTAGATCAGTGGTGCCTAAACTAGCCCAGTGATTGTTTATGATTGAGCTTTGGTATAGTTTACTTGTTTCATTTCTTAAACCAGGCTTGGATTAAATGTGATTGTCCTAAACCAGCCTGGTGGTTGGAACATCATGCAACCGTAGGCTGGTTCAGCTCAATCGCCAGTTATGTGATTGTCCTGAACCACCGTGGTTGACCAAAAAATAGTTGTCCAGTCCGGTGGCAAGGTTGAGCCAAAATTAATAGCAATATATTATTACTTAACCAGCCTGATGGTTGGAACATCATGCAACCAAATATGTTGTTATTTGCTAATGGTGAAATTCAAAAATGAAAAGCAATATACTTGTTATTGTCTAATATGTGAAGTTGAGACCGTGAGGCTAAACCATTCCGGTGGTGGAAATTGTGACAGTGTCCTAAACCATCTCGGTGGTTGAAATTATGACTGTCCTAAATGTGTCCTAAATTAGCCTCGTGGTTGACTATCATAAACTTCTCATAAACCATCCCAATGATTGAAATTGTGACTATCCTAAACCAGCGTGGTGGTTGAAAATTGTTTTGTTTCATTATATACTTTAATTAGACTGTGCTTTGTCTTCTTTTAGTAGTAGCAAAAAGGGGGTTCATTGTTCTGTTGTTCCCGCATGTTGGGTCAGCAGACAGATTTGTATATCAAGTTTATGGATTAGAATCTAGACATTTCAATTGGGCAGAGCAACTTTGAGCATTGTAAGCCCTGGTATGTCAAGAAACTCAAACACATGAATGTTTGTTGTTGCAAAACACACATAGACTTTGACCTGGCCCAACAAGCTATGAATGACTTAAGATCAGGTTATGTTGGAGCATTGCTCCATGGGGATCGATGTCCATGCCTCCCCGATGAATGTGTAGTCTGTAGGCCACCTGGATCCTCATCGTGTGTTGCAAGGGAGGGCGGGTTTGGTAGCCTAAGGTCTCTGTGGGAGCTAGTGGTTTGTCCAAAGGTAGACTGTGAGTGGCACAGGATTGAATGCATTTGCGGAACATGCAAGCATTGTAGTTTGAAGCTGAGGAAGAAGACATTCAATGTATGTCCAAATGAAATGAGGGAAGACAACCATGTTGCTCTAAAATGGAGGAGATTTGTAAATGTCAATGTTGAAGGATCCGGTAAAAAGAGATGGCTACTGTCATATAAGAGCACCCAGCCAAGGGAGCTTGTAGGTCACATGGTTCAATCCATCCCAAAATATGTGCTTCACAATTTCACGACCAACTAGTAGGATAAGCAGTTTAGGACGTGCCTTGCTAATTTTTCTCGTGACACTATTGTATTTGTTATAGATTTTGTAGAAAATTATTCATTTCAAGAATAAGATCAGATACAAAGTGCTCACTAGTACAACGAGTAGATAACAATTCTTGTGCATATCACGTACATTCATTTGCTTGATTCTTCCATGCTTGATGCCAATCTTCTTACTGACTCAAAGGAATCCAGGTCAGTGCAACGCACGTACCATTTCTACATTTCACATGATAGGGAACATGACACCTTATTTGTGTAGCATGCTTTTCTACTGCATTAACAATGGCTGAAAAGGGAAAATCCCCACACAAAAAATATAAAACAACATTGGTTGTGGTTAGATGGTGCTCCCTCTCAATTTAAATCAGCTTGTGGATTCTACTTGGTCTCAAGGTTCAAATCCCTGACCGGCCTAGACATGGTGTGGAATTTCTTTGGGTCTAGCCATGGCAAGGGTGAACATGATGGATGCGATGTTGTTATTAAGAAAGCTCTATTTAAACACCAATTAGCATGCCCTCAAGAAAAAATCAATGATGCCCATGATGCTGTAACATGGCTTACAGCCAACCTCTAAACAGGCGTGTATTCAACATACAATAAAAAAAGCCTTAAGAATACCATAGTACACAGAGTGTTCCATGAAGTGAAAGTGGATGAAGTGGAAAGGAGAAGCCGACGGCATGATTGTGACAAAATTAAAGGAGTTCACAAGATATGGGGCTTTTCAAACAATCAACTGATTAAAACAAGAAAACTTTCTGTTTGCAATTGTGAAGACATGGGAGTGAGTTTAATTTTTCCCTCTATGTCTAGATGGAGTGACAACAATGGAGTGCCACAGTTTGGGGAGAGTTTCAATGACCTCATTGATTGTCTAGAAGAAGGGGATAACTTTGAAGTTGTCACAGATTCTAGGGAGAACGAGGAAGATGACCCATACTTTCTGTTGCAATGCATAAAACCTAAGCACAAGGTTGACTCGGATAGATTTAAGGATAATTGGGGAACAACCTATGAGAAGTGGGATGTAGTAGTTGGAGCTTTTTAATACAAAAAAATATCCAAGCGAGGCTACAATTATGAGCTACTACATAAGAGTCCACAAACATGTGTGTACTCTCATCTAGTAAGAGCTATTATGTTCCAGATGCAACCTGTGCCACAATGAAAGAAGAGCAAGAGTGTCTTCAAGTTGGATTTAGACACACATGAGCACATCTTGGGGTGTCTTGGAGCGGTGGATGAGGACGACTGAGATAGTACTAGGAAAATGTATGGTCTCAATGCAAGGAAACAATATGTCCACTTGTCCTAGAAAATGTAATTTGTATTTGAGACTATGCTTCTTTTTAGTATATCCCAAACAACCACTCTGCTGGTTTTATCAAATTATTTTTGTAAATCCCAAATGGTAAATCCCATGCTTGTTTTTAGTATATCCCAACAACCACTGCGGTGGTTTCCCATAACGAATCCACACATCCTACAAATCCATTCATCTTGTAATAATAGAAGCAAACCACCGCATTGGTGGATCCTATGCAGTTAACCACCACGCTGGTGATAACTTATCCACACTAATACCATGATATCCCTACACTATGCGATGCTATGCTAAAATTTGTTGTGCAATGCGATACTAAAACAATGCCCTTTAGACTATTTATCATTTTGTTATCTGTCGGATTTCATCCCATGCTTGTTATCCCAACGACCACTGCAATACTAGTTTCCCATAACAAATCCACGCATCCTACAAATCCATTCATCTTGTAATATTAGAAGAAAATGATCATGTTGGTGGCTGTTAATATCCTAGTGCAACCAACCACCCCACTGGCAATAACTTATCCTACACTACTACTGTGCTATCTCGACACTACTGCCATGCTATCCTAAAATTTGTTGCACAGTGTTATACTAAAACAGTGCCCTTTAGACTATTTATCGTTTTGTTAATCGTCAGATTTCATCCCATGCTTGTTTTTAGTATATCCCAACAACCACCGTGTTGGTTTCCCATAATAAATCCACACATCCTACAAATCCATTCATCTTGTAATTATAGAAGCAAACAACCACGCTGGTGGTTGCTAATATCCTAGTGCAACCAACCACCGCACTGGCGATAATTTATCATGTACTACTACCATGCTATCCCTACACTAATGTTGTGCTATCCTAAATGTTTCACAATGCTATATAAAAATAGTGCCCTTTAGACTGATTCATTAATGGTCAGATTTCAAGCACCGGGCTACTTAAAACATTTAAGTACTAACATGAAAGCAAGTTGATACAAAATCAAGTATTACGAGCATCATGAGAAAGTCCAAAAGTCTAAGGAATGTCTACAAGATTTTTATTTTCTCAAAATACAACGACATTTTGTGGCTCAAGGAAATTCCATACTCCCAACTATCTTATCAACCTCTCTATAGCAAGCATCTCCCAGCTCTTTAGGTTAGTCTGATGCATGACAATGGTAGACCTCTTCACACACTTGGATTACACACTGCTTGCTAGACTCTGCCAACTTGTACACCCATAATAACTCCTCCTTTCGTTGGGGGTCCTCTTCATCCTGGTCTTTACGCTCTATACGTCTTTATGCCTCTATCATGTCCTGCCAAAAGAAACCTACATCATGAACTTGACAAGAACCTTAAAGGAGTAGGAAAAACAATAGCCATGGAAATTAATATTCACCATCTCTGCGGACTCGAACTAATACACCCACCACTGAAGCATGTCCTCCTTGCAGCTATTTTCCTCCTTCAGGTCTGTTTCTATGAGGATGTCATCCAACATCATTTTCAGAGAGAACAAAAGCATTCCAAAGTTTTTTGGTTATGCCATATATTTGCTATAGGTGGATCAGCAGTAGGTGGATCGATGTATATAGTTTGGACCAGTGTATAGAGTTTTGGGGTTATATTTCATAATGGGCTCTATGGTTGTATCTGCACTACACTTAAACTAATTGCAAAACCATTTAAAGTTTCATGCCATTTACATACATCACATTTTGTCACTGCATGGCGAGGTATGGAGGGAATTTTATTTTGGCAAAAAATTGAAAAAATATATTTTCCTCTAAATGATAGAAAAACTTTCTACTCCATCAAGCTTTGATTCCCTCCTAACATGTGCTTGATCACCCCTTTCCTTCCATTAACGCCCTTCCTTCTTGACATGCCCTAATGAATCTTGCGTTGAGCTAGTTCTTCATGTTTGTGCTGATCATCCTATGTTCAAAGTTTCTTCTCAAGAGAAGGATGCATCTCAAGAAGAAAAAGATGTTGCTTAAGAATAGCTCACGGTTGCAAAGAAACTTGGAACTATTGGAGTTAATGAAGGTGCAAGTGGAGATGGCCCATCCTCTATATCAAGTTGTGTATGCATGCTTACATTATACAAAATAGAATTCTCCTCTATTTCTCCCCAAATTTGCATTTTGTGGCTTCTCCTCTTCTTATTGCTTTTAAGATTATGTGATGAGATATGTGCAACTCTGTTTAAGGTGAGTGGTTGAGTAATAGAGCACCACTTCTTTATTTCCTTGTTAAATTTCTCGTGGAAATGGGCTTTTTGGAGGTGGTAGAGCATACCCATTTTGAAATGGGTGGTTTGATTGATTTCCAAGATTCACCAGAAGACCAATTACCCACACGGTAGATGCAATATCAAAATATTGTCGAATTATATGGGTCTCCATACGATTTGCAAAATACACTTACATACCTTGGTTTTGAATTCCAACAAGTGTGATTTGTCCACATTGCTAGCTACTGCACTAGCCCTAGAAGACATCAATATTTACTTACACACGAGTGCAATAATATACATTTACTCTCACCAAATATTCTCTCTTTTATGATTATGGAAAAAGGAGCATGACAAATTAACGGGCATTCGCTGCATCTATTCATGGAGTAGATGTGGATTGGGATGACTTTACCCAACATAGAGACATGAATCTACACTCAGCTAGCTTGGACAGCATGTGTATCAAGCATGAACGTGATGTAGGCACGTTTATAGCAAAACAGAAGCTTGTAACTTTATAGGATCAACAAAAGTTCAGCGTGAATGTCAAGAATACATCTAGCCTCATAGTTTCTCATGCCATCTCATGGTGGTCAAGGATAAATCTATGTCTAGGATCTCATGCTTGCAAAGGTGCCCAAAAGTCAAGGTTTACAAAAATGGGATAAACCAAACACATATCACATGGCCTACATCATACGGTGACCAGAGGCGATTTACAAAAGACATGACATTCTTTTTGGAGTACTACTCCAGGCAGAGAACCTCAAAATTTGACTAAGTTATGATAAACAAAAATTCAAAGACAAGTTGCTCAAAAGGCAAAGTCCTTGTCTTCTACCACAAAGTTGGATGCTTCTTTTGTTGATGGAGTTCTCTCTTCAACCAGATTTTTCATTTTCCTCTTCTTCTCATTGTAAAACTTTTTAGAGTGATTATTCTTTCCACAATTTTTATTAGCTCCTTTTGAGCTCTTTTCCCCCCCCTCCTCATGCATAGCATGATGTATTCCTGCATTTGAGCTTGCTCTCATAGTTTTCATTCATACTTAATGAAGTAATTTTCTTGAAAAAAAATGGCAAGGATAACGCAAGAGCCTATTGAAGATGAGAGGAGGTTGAGAGAATGACTTAGTGCCATATAGGCCCAAGTGGTTGTAACAAAAGAGAGACACGAGAGAGTGGTATAACAAAAAGTGTTGGCCCTCCCTTCAAAAGGTGACTTGTATAAAAGGCCAAATGGTTGACTTTGGTCTTCATTATTGTATGCACAAGTTTGGAAGACAAGCTCCCTCTTCTTTTCCAAGAGTGTCTTTGGGTGTTCTCTTGTTTCCCTTGTAGTGCCTTTGTGTTTTGCACTCCACCTCCCTTCACTCCCTCCTTCCTTCCTCCTTCTCCTGCCCTTCTCCCCTCTCTTCTGCTCTTCCCCCTCTCCTCTCCTTTTTCCCCCTTCCCTCTTTCTCTCGTGGAAACACATTGCAATAATTTGGGAGCTGCTTGAGTGACACATGTGGTGTGCCTATGCTATCCGGACTTGCGAATCATTTCATTAACCATGTAGGTCTATTCAATAAATTTTCTATCAAGATTTGCAAGATGATGCTCACTTATAATGCAAATGGTGCTAAAAGAATTACTTATAGCTAGGGATTACTAGTAGAATTATCAAAAATAATATTTGCATGCCAATAATGGTATTTATAGATCTATTCAATAAAATTTCTATCAAGATTTGCAAGATGATGCTCACTTATAATGCAAATGGTGCTAAAAAAATTCCTAACTTCTTGGATTATGGTTGCGATATGATAACATCCATCCAAGTATACTATGAGATTGTGCACAACTCCATTAAACTCAAGTAGATGATTGCCACTCACAATTTCATATAATATCTTTTTATTACAGATGCAGTAGAATGATTGGGAACCAATTGGTTCTAGTGGATCACGATTTGAATTCTTTTGGTCCTGATAATGAAGTACTTGATATCACTGTGAACGAGAATGAAAATTTATTGGGAAATATATAACTGAGACAACATTGCACACTTGCCCAATTATGCCAAGACATTCAAGTGGAGATACAGGGCAGTGCTGTAGAAGGATTCTCATTCATTCTAAATAACAAGAAGGTAAATGTTTTTTCTTTATTATTGAATGCATCATAGAAAGACTAGATGTTTCTGCTTTTTGAGAGACACCATTGATTAACACTACATGTTGACAAGTATTGCAATGAAGGGAAAGGAGAATTCTGTGTAGAGACATCCCAAATGGGATTATTGAGATAATACAAAACTCATGATTATAGATACTATATTAATGCAACACAGAGACCTACAAAATGATTATTACATAGTATAGAAATTGATGCAATGGATGAAAAGTCTACACTATAATGTCAAATGAACGGATGATTCCAAGGAAATCACTGCCATTCAGGCAATGGCTGATGCTATGAAGGGTTGGCATCCAATGACTAAGATGATCCTATGAAGAAGGTTGATCACATGGAGCTTATCTTATGCCTTTTCCTCATCCACCACCTCCTCTACCATGTTCTCATCCAGCATCTCTACCAAAATAGTCTATGTTCTAGTTGTTGATCTTTTCTCCTACACTCTTCAGTGTTGGTGTAGAAAGAGCAAGTTAAAGGAGCTCTAATATAGTTTTGGATCTAAAGTTGCAGCTGTAGTCTGCATCGTAACTATATTCTTTCACCATTTTAAAAACAACAATGGAAACTCAGTTTCTCTTGTATTGTAATAGTTTGTCATAAAAAGTTTGTAAGAGGTACATCTATATTCATGAGTCAACTCTCTATTTGTCTCTCTCGCTCTATGTATTACAAACCGGAGTCTCAGGCATAATTTCATTAGCCATCATTACGTATTACAAACTTCCAAGAGTACAATGTGCCTCAACTCACATAAGAGGCTCTGAAGTAGTTAAAGATTCTTAGGTCAGCTCAGTATATGGATGTGTAAGGGGATCAGGATCCTCATGTCTAAACTCAATATTTGGATGGGGACAAGGCTCAAAATCCTTAGTATTTAGATGCGGAAGGGGCTCACAATCCTCAAGTCTAGGCTCAATAGGATGAGGGTCTTCATGTCCAAAATTAGTAGTTAGAGGAGGAAGTTTAGTGGATGGTGGAGGCATCCAAGGTTGGGCCGCCTCAGGGTCCTTAGGTCTTGTGAGAGAGGCCTCATGCTGATCTCGAGTGACGTCCTCCATCAATTTAGAGCTTTGTCCCAATCTAATTTCTTAGAGCTTTCCTCCCCCCCTCTTTTTGCTTGTGGTAACAAGGAGGCATATTGAAGGAGATCTATGATCATCCTAGCTCTGAAGTTGAACACATATTGATCATCATAGCTTCCTCTATCATCTGTGCAAACATAAATAAAACTTTAGTTTCAAGTTCACTATTGAGATTAATGTTATATATAAAATTCAAATAGATCAATAATGGTGCTTACAAGGGCCGACATCTCCTCTGGAAAAAAAGTCTCAATAATGTACTTGGTGTTTATAAGGACCCTCCATCCACAAGATTAGGCATCATATCATTGAGGTGTTTGTGAACCATCTAGTAGATTACAATTTAAAAATTATTGATACCGCAAAATATTTTCTATCTTACCTCTAAAGGATTGAACTATTTTGATTAATTTAAAAAAAGTGTTGATAGTGCAAAGGATTTTTTGCCTTACCTCCAAAGTATTAAATTATTTTGATTAATTTGAAAAAACTATTGATAGTGCAAAGGATTTTCTGTCTTACCTCCAAGTACAACGGTTCAATTGCACCCAACTCAGATGTATTTTGTGGGTAGTGATCAATTGCAAAAGCTAGTCTCTTTAGAGCACCGTAAGCTACATATGTTAGTGTCAACAACTTTCTACAAAATAAATCCTTTGTTATTTCAAAAAATTAAGATACTTCTTTAGGGCAATGCAAGTTCACTTACAAATCAATCTCTCAATGAGTATTTGTAGCTGAATTGAAGCAAAAGCATGCTTTTGTTGGTAGATATAATATAGCTAAACTTCAATGTCGTCTACATTTGACAATTCCTATAAAGATTAGAATTTGTGCATTGAAAAGAACAATTTAGCTCATTATGCAACATACTCTAATAATCACTTCTCTGAATGGTAAGGGATGGCAATTATGCACACAGATTCAAAATTGTAACATGTGAACCACTTCACAAGTTGGTCCATAGGCACCATGGGATCCCTTATTTTGAAGGAGATAGCTAGGTCCTCGGGGGGTCCACCTCCCAAAATTTTAGTGCACCACATGCATTCAAAAGAAGGGGTATTTTAAGTCCACTCTTGGAAAAAATTTAATAGGCTTACAATAACAGGAGGGGGGGTTTTAATTCAACTTTAAGAAAAAATCCGTTAGTTCATAAGTAAAGAGGGGTTGTTTTATTGGGGGAAAAATTTTAGTTGAGGGTTTCCTTTTATACCTCTTGAATGCACGTGATACCTAGGATTTCTTAGTGGTGCACCCCTTGAGGCTAGGTCCTTGATATGTACCATACCCTGAATCTCTTCATGTAACTTTTTTTAAAGTAAGCTGCAAAGCAACAGAGTAGTTCAGAATAGTATTCAAAATAATTGGCTGTCTAAAGAGATATATAAAAACCTTACCAGTGTCCTGCAAGGAAGACTATGTTGATAACTTGTCTTGCTCTATTTTTAGACAATCGTCTGTTAGGGTAAACTCTCTTACTAACTCCGTATCTATAAAATGTATCCTTATAGTAGGTTCTAGTCTATTTAGATGCTCCAAAACTTGTAATTCTAGCTTTGTAGTATCTAGATTGGTGGAAGAGGTACGAAGATGACTGGTGTCCTTATATTTTAGCTTTTGCACCTCCTCAAAGGCTTTTTTTTCTCTTGTTCATTTTCCATGAGTCACTTGAGTCAATTCCTCTATAGTTACTACATCTTATTTTGGTGTTCATGCAAGTGGTATTAGCAAAATGTCTCTCATCTTCATAATTGTCATATCTCTAGCCTTGAAGAGTTTGTCATATCTAACCATATTTAAAGTAGTGATATCCTTTGCCATGATTGTCACCCTATGGATGTGGGATGCAAGAAGAAATGTATCCTAGAAAAACTCTATGAAAATGTCCTCGGTAGCCACTTGCAATGCCCAAAGGGCTGTTCTTTCCCACCGGTATCCATGGCCCACAAATTTCATATCATCACAAAGATTCTTACAGTCTTAAAAAGGAGCCTTGGGAATACACATTCCCCATGGCTTTCTGGGCCCATCTTATATCCATTAGTACACTTACCTTTTGTGTAAATCTTTTCTTTTTTGCTTGTTTGAGAAGATGCATTGGCTTTCCTTTTCATGGAATTGCATCTCATCCTCTTGACGTTGCCACTTTTGCAGCTATGGGTGGACCCTTGTACGTCTTCCTACAATGGCCTTGTCCTTGCCATTGTAATTGATGCCTTGTAACTCTTCTAGGCAGTAGCCTTGTCATTGCCATTGCAATTGATGCTAAATAGCACATTGAAGAACACAAAAAATAAGCCCTAAGTCCCCCCCCCCCTCTCTCTCTCAGCCTACCTCGCTCAGCTCTACACTCAACCTACCTCGCTCAGCTTTATGGTTAGCCTACGCTCAACCTACGCTCTATGCTTAGCTCTACGCTCCCTACACTCAGCCTCTATGCTCCATGCATATGCCTCTCCTATGCTCAGCCTCCTTACACTCAACTCCCTACGCTCCCTATGCTTAGCCTACCCCTCTGCCTCTCTTATGTCTCAGCTCTCTATGCTCAGCCTCCCCTATGCTCTACGCCTCCCCTCCCTACACCCCTACACTCAGCCTACCCCTCTGCTCCACTCAGCCTACCCCTGCTCCATTTAGCCTCCTCTCCTACGCTCTCCCTTTGCTCAGCCTACCTAGCCACCCCCTCCCTACGCTTAGCCTACCTAGCCACCCCCCTCTCTGTGAAGAGAGAGAGAGAAGGAAGGAGTCTCGCTTGCAGCTTTCTCATGTACACAATGGGGGAATATACACAAAGGTGGAGGCTGAAAATAGTTTTCCTCTTCTTAGTTGTGAAAGCCAAAATAACTCTAAGTACAAAAGAATAGGTGAACCCTATATGTGGGTCTCAAACCAAACTCAACTAACTAAGGTGGCATACTAACCGAGCCACTAACTAGAGTACATAAAGATAGCTGCCATCTAGCTATTATTCATGGGCAGTGTACCAACCGCATCTACAGCTAACAAGTCAGTGACATAAATGCACAACGGTCACCTTGGCATATCACGAGTGGAGCTTGATATCTCAACACTCCCCCTCAAGCTCAATCCCAATTCTTGCACACCAATCAGGTCTCTAAACTTGTGCAGCTTCTCTGCACCCAATGGCTTCGTGAATATGTCAACTACCTAATCCTCTGTGCTGACATAAACTAGATCAATAAAACCTACTAGAATTTTCTCCTATACATAGTGATAATGCACCTCAATGTGCTTTGTTCTAGCATGATAGACTGGGTTATTTGCCAAGTGTATACTGCTCATGTTGTCATAATAAATGACAAGTGGCCCACTGATGCATATCATAAAGTAGCTTACGCAACCAAGCTACCTCACATGTAGCCATTGCTACACCCCTGTACTCAGCCTCTCTGCTTGACAAGGCAACTGTAGGCTGTTTCTTGTTGCTCCAAGTGACTGCAGCACTCCCAAAAGAGAACATATATCCACTTGTAGATCGTCTATCAGAAATACTTCGAGCCCAATCTGCATCAATGTATTCATGCAACTGTCTTTGAACCCCAGTCTCATAAAATAGTCCATACTACAATGTGGACTTCACATACCTCAGTATGCATCTAGCCGCATCCAAATGCAGTTTCTTTGGAGCCTGCATAGACTGACTTACCAACCCAATAGCATAGCTCAAATCAAGCCTGGTAATAGTCATATAAATCAAACTTCATACTATGCGTCTGTACATAGTAGGGTCTTCCAGAAGCTCACCTGCATCTGCGCTCAACTTCACATTCTGCTCCAAAAGAACTGACATAGGTTTATAGCCTGTCATCCCATATTTGGACAACATGTCCAATCCATATTGCCTCTGCAAGAGCCATATCCCACTTGTGGATCTAATCACCTCAATGCCCAAGAAGTAACACAGCTCTCCCAAATCCTTCATCTCAAACTTCTGCTTCAATAGCATTTTCACATGAAGGATATCTTCATCACTATCACTTGGGATGATCAAATCATCAAATAAATGACAAGCAGCATAATGCCTTTCTCTGTTTTTCTCACATATAGTGAGAAATCTTCCTTGGAAATCTGAAAGCCAATAGTGACAAGATACTGTCCTATCTTGTCAGACCATGCTCTGGGTGCTTACTTCAAGCCATACAAGGCTTTCTTCAACCTGCAAACCAACTTAGGATGAATAGCATGAACATGACCTGGTGGCTGCTCCATATAGACCTCTTCTTGCAAATCACCATAGGCAAAGGCACCAATTCCCATGTAGCATTTGCTTCCAAGGCATCCATTTCTTCATCCATGGCTTTCTCCCATTTTTCTTTTCCCATGGCTTGCTCAAAAGAAGTGGGTTCTAGTTCATGTGTCACTTTGACCATATAGGCATAGTGAATGGCTATAAATCCATCATATTTCAGCCTATCCACAGGATACCTAGCTCTGGTAGACTTGCACAAAATAGGCTCACTACCAGGTGCTCTCAAACATCCCTTGTCTTCCTTACTCCAGGTGTAGCAACAGAAGGAATACCCAACTCATCATCAAGGCTCTGTTCTAAGCCATTGAATTCACCATCCACATAAGAGTGACATGCTTTCACATCAACCATGGGCTGATCTACTTTCTCTTTTCCGTTTCATGATACTTGCATACCACTATCTGCATTGCTTTGAGGAGATCCTCTTGATCTCAATCTGCATGTCCATGGCAAAGTATGTAAACCACTACTAGAGGACACTACAGGTCGACTAATATTTTGTGATTGCTGCTGTGAATTTTGTGCAACATTACCATTTTGTGCATATACATCATCTATCACATTTACTGGTTTATACCAACTACTCATCTCATAAAAAACATCTCTGCTCATTGTAAACTTACGAGTAGAAGGGTTATAGCATCTATACCCTTTCTGCTGCAGAGAATAACCAATAAAGATGCACTTCTCAGCTTTTGGATCCAACTTGGATCTCAACTCATTTGGCACATGAACAATGCAACCAAAAACTTTCAAATGAGAAATATCTAGTTTCCTACCAGTATACCTCTCCTCTGGCATCATGCCATGTATTGCTACAGTGAGAGTCATGTTCATTATGTAGACTGCTGTAGCAACTACTTTAGCCCAATAATAATCTGGCAGGTCTTTTTCGTTGAGCATGGCACGAGATACCTCTCCAATATGCCTGTTTTTTCTTTGTACAAGTCCATTTTGCTGTGGGGTATGACTGCATGAATATTGTTGCTTTATGCCATGCTCCTGCAGGAAACTTGCAAACTCATTTGAGAGGTACTCTCCCCCTCCATTTGACCTTAGGAATTTTATTTGCAGGCTTGTTTCTTTTCTAACCATAGCTTTAAAATCTTTGAAATGCCCAAACACTTCAATTTTCTTTTTCATAAAATACACCCAAACTTTTCTGCTATAGTCATCAATAAAAGTGACCAAATAATGGCAGCCTCCAGTAGATGTAGCTTTAGTAGTCCACACATCAAAGTTGATTAATTCCAATGGCCTCTTACTCTCTTGAACATGTCTAGGAAATGGTTTCCTTGCCTGTTTTCCAAATTGACAGGCTTCACATACCTTATGCATTTCTGCAACCTTGAACTTGGGCAATCCTGCAATAATATTTTGGGCCTGCATTAATTTAAGTCACTGTACATTAACATGACCGATGCATTTATGCCAGATATCAATATCTGCAACTACACCGGTCCCATGTGCAAACATTGCTGCACTCAATTCAGGCATGTTCGCATCCAACGTAAACATCCTGCACTTCTTCTTCCCTTTTGCTATCAAGCGATCTTTATTTTTCATATCCTCAACATCCATGAGGATTAAATCTGACCTGCAAGCCCTGCTCAACCATTGGCCAACAGAAACTAGGTTCTTGGTGATATTTGGGACATGAAATACATCAGATAGGTATCTCTTTTTTCCATCCTGCATAGACAAAGGAATTTTACCAATCTGCACAATAGGATGTGTAGTATCATCACCACTCTCCACAAATCCTGGTCTTTCCATTTTCCTTGCATCTTGCATCCACTATGCATGACCTATCATGTGGTTTGATGCACCTGAGTCAACATACCACACATCATTGCTTTCTTATGCACTTGTCACAGAATTGGTCATGTACTGCACCATAAACAGATGCTCATTTCTGTCATCACCCTGTCTACTAGAGGATGCATAATTGCCTTGCTACAATTTTCCAGTCATGAGGTCATTCTACTTTTTATAGTAGTCTTTAACCATGTAACCCATTTTACCACAGTATTAGCATTCAACATTGTTGTTTGCATTTTGGCCTCTCTGCCATCCACCACGACCTCTTTGGCTCCCTCTGCCTCTAAAGTTACCATGTCCTCCTCCATAGGACTGGTTTTCTTGAATTTGTTGCATATTCTGATTTCTACCATGGCCTCCAAATCGGCCTGCTCTACCTCTGCCTCTACCTCTTCCAGCATTTGAGTAGAAGATAGCTTCTTTTGAAGTTCCTCCTGAAGAAGATGCACCACCATTTCTTTGCTCTTCAGAAATTAGAAGAGCAATCAACTCCTCAAAATTAGGAAATTCTCACGAATGGCAATGGATGTTCGAAATTGTGCATAATCCTTTCCTAGACCATTCAAGGTCACAGAAACTAAATCATCATCTTCCACTGGTGACCCAATAGAAGCAAGTGCATCTGCAATCTTCTTCACCTTCATGTGGTAGTCATTGATGCTCATACTTTCTCTTTGCACATTATGCAACTCCTGCTTGAGCTAAATTTTCCTGGCTTGTGTATTTGTGCTATACATTTTTGTCAAAGTATCCCACGCCTCCTTCGGCATGCTTGCATCCTGAATATGCACAATCATAGAATCTGAAATACTGATAGACAGCCAATACATAACTTTTCTGGATCTCTCATGCCAGCCTTTAAATGCCTGCGACTCCTGTTGATTGGGAACATTAGGAATAACTGGTTCTTGTTCAGCTCCAGTAATGAACTCCCAATAGCCAAGGAAATTCGCCATTCTAAACTTCCATGCTTGGAAGTTATTCTTGTCAAGCTTTTCAGTGATAATCTATGAAAGAGCATCAGACAGAACACTGCAAAATATTTTGTCACTACAAAAAAACACAACTTCTGCCTCACAAGGGCAAATCTACAAAACTGGCGAGAGTGGTATTTGACCACACAATCACTTCCCTGTGACGATTATGCATCAATAGGCAATAAGAATGATTCTGTCACTCCCAATATCTCTACGCACAGGCATACGATGTAATTTCTGTGATAACTTTTCACTAACCTATAGAATAGTGGTCGCACATCAAAAACAGGGCACTTTCCTGAGTGCCTGCGAAAAACTTCTGGCACCAAAACCGGCCCTGAAATGGCCTTGAATCAAAAATGCCCTCTTGCCACACTGCGAAGGGTGTCCCAATCTGAGACAGTGCACTCTTGCACTTTCTGGCTATGCTACCTATAGAGATTTGCTCCCAAACTCGAAAAAAAAGGAAAGCAACACTGATCCTCTTACTGGGACACTGCGAACTTGGTTTGCTTTCTTGAGCTCCTTACCACAAATCGAGCTCTGATACCATGTGAAGAGAGTGGGAGGGAAGGAAGGAGTCTCACTTGCAGCTTTCTCACATACACAATGGGGGAATATACACAAAGGTGGAGGCTGAAAACAGTTTTCCTCCTCTTAGTTATGAAAGCCAAAAGAACGCTAAGTACAAAAGAATAGGTGAACCCTATATGTGGGTCTCAAACCAAACTCAGCTAACTAAGGTGGCATACTAACTGAGCCACTAACTAGAGTACATAAAGATAGCTGTCATCTAGACATTATTCATGGGCGGTGTACCAACCGCATCTGCAGCTAACAAGTCGGTGACATAAATGCACAACGGTCACCCTGGCATATCACGAGTGGAGCTCGATATCTCAACACTCTCTGACCACCCTACTCTGCCTTGCCCACTGGTGCTAACCCCTCGTTGGCACTGCTCCTCCTGCAGGCACTAGCGCTACTCCTCTCGCTCCTGCTTCAACTCCTCCTGTGCTCCTGCTCTTGTTGTAGCTCCTATTGCAGCTTCAACTTCTGCAGTAGAAAAGAATAGGTGAACCCTATATGTGGGTCTCAAACCAAACTCAGCTAACTAAGGTGGCATACTAACTGAGCCACTAACTAGAGTACATAAAGATAGCTGTCATCTAGACATTATTCATGGGCGGTGTACCAACCGCATCTGCAGCTAACAAGTCGGTGACATAAATGCACAACGGTCACCCTGGCATATCACGAGTGGAGCTCGATATCTCAACACTCTCTGACCACCCTACTCTGCCTTGCCCACTGGTGCTAACCCCTCATTGGCACTGCTCCTCCTGCAGGCACTAGCGCTACTCCTCTCGCTCCTGCTTCAACTCCTCCTGTGCTCCTGCTCTTGTTGTAGCTCCTATTGCAGCTTCAACTTCTACTCACCACCTTAGCCTTTTTTTATGGGGAGCCGATGCTCCTTGGACACTAAGACCTGCACCCCCAAAAAAATCAGTCCAAGAGAAATGGGGGACAAAGCCAAGAAAGATGACAAAAAAAAAAAAAGAGCAAATGACACAGTTGAAACTGGAGGATGTGAACACACGTTACACTGAAGTGGACTCGGGGTAGACAATAAGGCAAAGGCAGGACCCGCCTCAGCTTCTTTAGCCTCTATCTCTACCTCAACCTCAACTCCCGCTGTAGTTTTAGTTTGAGTTTTAGTTCCAGCCTCAACTCCCTCTATCTCTATCTCTATCTCTACTTCGACTTCAGCTCTCGCTTCAGGCTCAGAGCTCCAGCTCTAGTCTCAGCTCCCTCTACATCTACGATCAATGACATACTCATGCCCATGGAGCCGGTCCCCTCCTCTCCTGTTATAGCCCTCGCACCACTTATGACCCCTACTTCGGAGGTGTCATACACTATTCTGCATTGTGCTTCACTCTCCCCTCTCCCTCTCAATCAACCCACGCACCCACACCCCATTGGGATTGCCTCATCCATTCCACTGTCATCTCCATTCCTCACCCAGTCACCATCCAATTTCCTTTAAGCAAGAAAAAGAGGAAGTTATGGATGTAATATGCCAAATAGGATTTCCTTTAAGCATGGTAGATAGCCCACATTGGAAGAGAGCATTTGTTATAGTTATTACAGTTGGGCCAAGGGTTAAAGTGCCATCTTACAAGTTCGTGAAAAAATTAATCAAGGTCATGCACAAGTTGTTGTGTATGAAGGCATATAAAAAGCTGGATGTATCATTGTATGTGATGGTTGGAAAAATGTTGGTCATCATCTATTATTGAATTTTATGGTTGTTACTCCATGAGGTGAGGGATTATTTGAATCAGTTGATTGCACAGTGAAGAAGAAAATAGGTTGCTTCATTACATCTGCATTAGGCGAGACCATTGACAATGTGGGTTCTGACAATGTTGTTCTGACAATGTCCTTTGAGTTGTAATGGACAATGCAAAGAGTTGTAGGAAAGCTGGGAAGATAGTTCATCGTAGACATAAGCATATATGACATGTTGGCTGATCTTTCCATTGTCTCAATCTTGTACTGGAGGATTGGTACAAAATCCCTAACATTACTTTCTTTAAATCTACCATCAAGGGAAAAAGAGTTGTACTTTTTTCCTTAATCATGAACGCGTCCTTGGGGCATTTCGGAATAGGCAAGAAAATAACAAGAAAGTGTTTATTAAGCCTACTAAAACTAGATTTGGCACAAATTATTTGATGTTGAGGTGTTTATAAGATTTGCTTCCATTTGTGGTTGAGATATTATACTCTCGAGATGTGATTGCATGGTTTAAAGAGAAAGGTGCAGCTGAACGTCAAGAGTATATGTAGATTAGAAACATGTGTTGAGTCCACAACTTTGGAAGAAAATGGATGATGCAATTTCAATCATTAAGCTAGTTTACTATGCAATCTGTAAGCTTAACACAAATGGTCGATATAGTATACTCTCGAGATGTGATTGCATGGTCTGAAGAGAAAGGTGAAGTTGAACGTCAAGAGTATATGTAGATTAGAAAAATGTGTCAGAAGTCAACAATTTTGGAAGAGAATGGGTGATTCAATTTCAATGACACAAAATCACCTATGATGGCAAAGGTCTACATGGTTTGGTGGGAAGCATCAAAAGCTATGCTTAAGGATGATCTAGAACTAAGTCATGAAGGGCCCTATAACCTAACAAAACTTTGTACTTGTTAAGAGTTCACGCTCAACATCATGTGATCATGTGTGCATAGCACCATCACGTGATCATATGTGCATAGCACTAACCTTATAGAGTGCTATAAAGGAAAGGGTTAGATCCCCTAACCCTAACCCTAAAAGGGTTTGTATATATTCTATTTTTTCAACTAAATCTAGTGTACAGTTATTCGTTTGTGGTGTGCTCTCTAGCTGTGCCCTCTCTCCTCATCTCCACTCTTCTCCTCTCCCCTCTTCATATTTTGTCATGGTATCAGAGCATGGTTCTGCCTTCTGCGAGCCTTCTGCTGAGGCGCCATCCTTCTTGTGAGACCGAGAGAGATTGAGAGATTGAGAGGTTTCTATCTTTCATTCCGTTGATGAAAGATTTCCATCCATTGAGAGAAATTTCCATCCAGTTGAGAGGAATTTCCGTTCATTTCATTGAGAGGAATTCTTAGTTCATCGAGAGAAAGAGAGATCTGAGATACATCTCTTCTGTTGAGAGATTTCTGCTGTGAGATCTCTTGTCTGAGAGAGAGAGAGATACATAGAGTTTTGGCTTGAGGGTTTGTATCTTTGAGAGGTCGAAAGACCCCACCTCCTTCTTCACAAGGCCACTGACTCCATTTTTGGCTCCATAAACCGCAGCTCTAAGGCTCTAAGCCTATCGAATCCAACGAACTTTGTAGATAAGCTACCGTGACAAACCTCCTACGTGCCTCCATCAATGCCCACAGAAGTCTCTACAACAAGCGGCTTTGCAACGACCATCGACAACAACCCCTACAATTACTCCAATAGCCCGAGATGCCATCAACACAATAGCAGTCGCCTTCATCGAGTCTAGCCAACATGCATGCAACAGATTCTTGCAAATGACTCATGGGCAACCTCAAGCAATGAAGCTCAATGCACATGGATAGTCAACACACACAAAGCGGCCCAAAGCAGTACTCCTACGACAAACAAGTGAATCAACCTCCTGAAAGATTAGGCAAGGTACGCATGCTCTCGTCCAGTTGTGTGAGTGAACTCCATTTACCCATGCTCAAGGCCTTCCAAGCTCTCTGTAGTAACTATAGAGTTAATAGCTAGTGGCTCTCCAGCCCACAACAGGCTCTATTCTTTACCTCCTTCATGCAGCGCTCCAAGCTCTCCATGGGTGATAGCAAACGGTATAGGAGAGACCTTCATGCCACAAGTGGACCTCCAAGTCAACTCAATCAACTGCGCCTCCATCGATGGGCCTCCTCCAAACAGTAAGCCTCCTTCCACAAGCAAGCTTCTATAACAGCATGTGCCTCAACCGGCCACCAATGGAGAAGCGAACGGCAACAGCTCCTAGCACCTCGATCCTCAAGAGCTTCAGCCTCCTCAACGAGCTTCTGCATCTAGCGCGACTCAACAATCGAAGGCTCCAAAGCCTTTGCCGACCTCCTACATCCGCCATCAATAATAGCCTTTGCCGACCTCCTGCATCTGCCATCAACAATAGCTGCGCTAATGCCAACTTCACGGCTACAACGACCTCTTCGTATGCCGCCATCATAGCTCCTCACGAGCCTCCAACACCTTGGTATTCTAGTAGCGGTCTCGTATCAGGCATACTCTCAGCACTCCGGGCACCTAGCTAACCTACAATAGCTGGCTCCACATCCAAAGCCTAGCCAGCGAGAACAACGCCTTGCACCTCAACCTTCATACGACGCTCACGGTGGCTGACTACAGAAGCCTCTCCATCAACGGCGCCATTTCCAAGGCTCACAGAGCCCCGAAGTCGACAAAGATCCCGACGGAATCTGGTGATTCCATCGACGGACTTGTTTTCGCCCTCCTAGCACCACATGGCAAAGAGGGAGGATATCCCTTATCCTCAAACTCACCACACATTGAGGTGTGGTCAACCAAGTGACACGTGGCTCATGTGCCATGTCATCATCTTATCCACACTCACACTCACATGTCATCTGCCACGTCACCACTACCACATCATCAAGACACGTCATCTTGCCACATCATTAGGCCACATCATCAATGCCATGTCATCATAGCCACATCATCATTGCCATGTCACCTTGTTGACATCATCTGTGCCACCTTAGCAATGCCACCTCAGTTGTCCAGTCAGCACTGACATCTGCAGGCACACACAGTGCTCCACAGTAACTACATGTGACCACTTCTGCCATCTCAGCACAGAGCTTCACTGGCACCCCTCTTGCTAGGCACAGTGCCACATCATCATTGCATGTGACTCACAGTGACACATCATCATTGAGCACCATTTGCGCTCCTTTTGCCCCTCCACTTAGATCAAGTCATATCTATGTACCAAAAAACTTTATGCCCACAAACCATACCACCAATTTGCTAATTGTGGCACAAAAAACATTCCACGACCCACAAAGCATCAGGAGATAAGTGTCAAAAATAGAACTCCCATATAGTAGTGTTATGTGGCTCCCTCTCTCCTTCAAAAGTAAGGATGAGAAGATGCTATCCAATAGAAGAGACCAATCTAGATTAGAGGTTTCCTATCACAAAGTTATAGGTATAATTGTTGTGTAAATAGCCTTTGCCTATGGCTATAGTGATCACGAGTGCATTGTGAGAGATGCGCTCAAAAAATTTCTGCACATGGATTTGAAATTCCTACAAGGACATACATGACTTCTTGAGTGACAATAAAGCTGTGTACTTAGGGATCATTGATTGGGGAAAGTGTTTACACTAGAAGTGTTTACTTGATTTCTTTAGTGATAATAAGCTATTTACATAGGGTTCATTGATTGGGAGAAGTAATTACATTGGATAGAGAGTCATCATGAGGGAGATTTGGCTTTTGTCCCCCACAAATAATTGCATGGTTTGTCAAAGAGATATGCAAAAATCGAGCTGCGCATGAAAATCCAAGGGGCTTATGGTCAGCAAGATCACATAGCCTTATGATAAAGCTCTTGGATGATGGTGAAAAAGATTTATCATGTCCTTAGTGGCATGCTAGTATGGAAGATATCTTGACTAGATTAGATGTCCATAAGGCTAATAAGGATGAAGAAATGTGACCCATGGAAGAGATGAAGGCATGGTTTTGAGATAGAATTAGCTCTTTCTTTAGAATTTTCTTTACATTTCAATATCAAGCACTATTATATTGTGACAGCATATGTCTATAATCTTGAACAATTTTTCAATGATGCTTCATGCATGTGTGCTCAATTACTACACCATGTGTTTATTGGAAACACATAAAAACACTGGCAACCCTACATCACTTGGCAACCCATAACAACACATTGTAACAATTTGAAACCTTGCATCAATTGGCAACCCATAATAACACATTGCAAAAAAAGAGGAATTAAAACTGAACACATTCCCAGATAGCAAACAAATGGTGTGTATATACATATTATGTGATAGTTTTCAATTTAAAACTAATTGACCTTTAGTATCATTTCTATCATTGGATAGTATGGGCTATACTTTGCTAAAGCATAAAAGCATCATACAAGGGTCCTAGAAGATTAGATGATACCCACTTTTCCATATCGCCATTAGTGCACACTCTCACCTCACATTGCTAATACTTTGCCTCTTGCATATGTCACGTATACCACTTTCTTTGTCCTATTTTGTTGCAAGCAATTCATTGTTATTACTGAGTGTAAAAACTTGTAATTACTCCAAGGCTATGAAATAGCTTTCATAGCCAAAGCTTGCAAATGAGTTGTTAATGCTCTACGTTCTTCTTAGCATCTCCATGCTGGCATGCTTTTTACTTGATTTTTACTAGCTATTGTATTTTAATATGGGCAAAGAACCCTTATTTGTTTCAAAAAAAGTGGACAATTCTTTGATAGCAAAAGCATATTTGTTATTATCCTCAAAGAAACATCCTAAGCCTGCCATGCCAAGCACGCATAATAAGCACACCAACTTCTATATGCAATATTCCCACCAAAAATAGGATCTAGTAGATGACCAACATGGCAAAGACAATTGTGAGCTTGACATCTATCACAAATTTTCAAGCCGTGAACATCAACTCAATGTGTAAGAACCTTATTTATTTTCCTTTAAAATGTCATGATCTGTAGTCTAAGAAAATGTTTAATTTTCTTCAAAATGTCATGATTTGTAGTCCACCAAGCCATATAGGCACTTCCCATCCTTAGTCCTTTCATATTTACTTTATGGATGGCAAACAGATCTCCACCACATTTGTTATTCTCTTTTAGAGGACTTGCACTACTACACACGGTCCTTATTCTGACGGTTAAGTACCGACATTTAGCGTGCGCGGGGCGCTAATCGTCGGTATGCAAAGCGGGCTTAAAAAGTGTCGCTATATAGCGACACTTGCCAGACTTGTATAAAGTCATTATATGGCAACGTTTTACAGAGTGTTTTTTTCCCCATATTGACCTTTAAAGATAGTTTTACCCAATGAATTTTTTTTTTTTTTTTTCATACATGTTTGATCCTTTGAAAGAAATTTATAAAAGTGTCGCTATATAGCGACACTCGCCAGACTTGTATAAAGTCATTATATGGCGACGTTTTACAAAGTGTTTTTTTCCCCGTACTGACCTTTAAAGATAGTACAAAACATGATGTTATGAATGATCATAGTGTAGATAGATGCTTACTTGAGAAGGAGCGCGATGTGGCAAAAGGCAATATGTCATCCCATGCCTAGGTCCCTAGGCAGATTACCATGTCTATAACCATCCAATCATGCTAGGAGGGGACAAGATGATTGGACGGTTGCTCCATCTCAAGCTCTAGCGCACTTACTGAATGTTGGTAGAATTTGAATGAGGGAAATGATTTCTTCATGCAACACATATTCGAGAAATAAAAGTTTAAGATCAAAGAAATGTTTTTATACATGACAATTTACAATTTCACATTATTGATCCATTGAAACGTGCATACAAAGTCCATAAGCATGGCTCCAAAGAAACGAGGCTCAAAGTGGAGATGTAACATTTGCCATGAAGATTACACAGGTTCAGGAACTCATATGCGCAAACATTTCTTAGGTGACCCTCAAAGACAAATTGGAAAGTGTAAGGTTCCGGGAGTGGAAAGGGTGATTGTTGTCTTGAGTGGTCAGACAATTGGCACTACAAACACGATTGTGGATGAAATAGTTGCACGTCACTGGTCTTGAAACCCGGGGCGAGCAATTGGCGACTATGGAAAGTTGTTCACAAAGTGCAAGTACACATAGTAGTGGTGCTAGATCCCTTGCACAATCGGCAAGCTACTTGAATGCGTAGATGGAAAGAGGACAATGCAATAATGGGCCTCGACAATGCAATAATGGGCCTCGTTCATGCTCATGCACGTGTGCTACAACAATCCCTTGAAGCTTCCTTCAAAGCACAACATATCGAAAAAGCGCAACAAGATGTGTTTGAAGCTATATGTAGCATGGATATCCGTTGAGCATGGTGCAAAGCCCACATTGGAAAAAAGCCATGCCCTCTATCGCTAAAGCTAGCCCGGGCTTTACAATGCCTAGTCATGATGCTATCCGTAATAGCATGTTGGATGCTTACTACAGTAGGATGAAAGAGGAGATGCAACAAGTGGTTTATGATGGCATTGAGAAGACTGCTTGCACCATCGTATCAGATGGATGGAAGAATGTTAGCAAGCAGCCGTTGATTAACATCATGGTTGTGACTTTCAAAGGGGTTTCTTTCGACAGTCAATTGATACAAGGGTGAGGCTAAGATGGGAGAATTCATTGCAGAGCAGTTAAGTAGATGCATTGAAGAAATTGGTCTTGACAATATTATTCAGCTGATCACTGATAATGCCAAGAATTGTCAAAAGGCTGGGAAAATTATAAATCATAGATATCGATGTATTTGGGATCGCCATGCTCATGCCATTGCTTGGATTTAGTCTTTGAGGATTGGTACAAAATACCTGAGACAAGCTTCTTCAAAGCTGCTATGGATGAGGCATAAAAGGTCGTGTTGTACTTTCTTAACCATGAGCAACTACTAGGCATATTTAGGACTAAACAACCTGTGAGTCATCTGCTAGAGCTTCTAGAGCTAGGTGAAACACGCTTTGGTACAAACTATATAATGATGGAGCGGTTGTTAAAGCAGCAAGCCCTTGTAACGGAGACTCTATTCAGTGCCAAAGTGACAGAGTGGATAGTTGAGGCACACTCAAACAACTCTTGTAGTGAATTTGGAGACCTAAAGGCGTTGGTTAATAACCTGGCATTTTGGAGGAGGGTATCCAATGCAGTGGAAGCTATAAAGCCAATTTGGTTTGCAATTCGTAGGTTGGATGTGAAAGGGTCAAGCATGGGAAGTGCTTATATGGCATGGTGGACTATTGAGAGGGATGTTTTGAAGGAAGATGTGAGGCCCGGCAAAGGTGGGTATAGCATTACAAGACGAACTGCGTTGCAAAAGATGGTGGAAAAATGATGTAATCAAGCTCACAACTCTCTACACTATGCCGCCCATATATTAGACCCGCAATGGTGGGAATATTGCATAGAAACTAATGTTCAGATAATGCAGTTGTGGCATGATCTTCTTGGATGTTTCTTTGAGGATAGGATAGAGTATGCCTCTGCTGTTAGGGAACTGTCAACTTTTTGAAATAGAGAAGGATTGTTTGCTTATCCAAGAATCAAAGAACTAGCAAAAGACATGCCAGCATGGAGATGGTGGGAAGAGTGTGGGACATCCACGCCTCATTTGCAAGCCTTGGCCATGAAAGTGTTGTCACAACCTTGTAGCAACTCTTCTAGCGAAAGCAACTGAAGTAACTATAAGTTTGTGCATTCCGTCACAAGAAACCACTTGACATAAAAAAGATGAAAAAAGCTAGTTTACCTCTATGCGAATGGTAGAGTTTTGGATGATGTGAAAGGGGTATCCAGTGACAATGATATGCCAAAGTGGGACCTATATACTAATCTTCCAAGTCACTTGCATGATGCCCCTGTACTGACTCACCCTGAGCCAAATTTTAGTGACTTAGAAGAGGAGATGTTGGTTTGATGGTTGGTTATAATTGAAACATCTTGCAATTTGCCAAAATAGCCATCCAACGGCAAAGCAATCTGACTCCGATGCCCATGCACCCTTCGAATTTTCCTTGGTAGTAGTACTGGCATATAATTCTAGTGCTAGCCATGGAAATACCCTGGGAGGAGCAAAAGCCGGGTCTTGTGGATACCGACTTTCAGTCCAGTAGTAGAGACTTCTTCCCCAATCAATAATCCCCACTTAGGTAGACCTGTCATCCGTCATGAAGTCCAGCATGTAGTTGGTTGCTTGCAGATCTGTGTGCACATATCTTTGTTCGTGAAATAATTTCAAACCCTTGGCGATAACAACACAAATGGGCAATGCATGACAACAAAATAACCTTGCTTACAACCTGGTGAGTGGAGATTTCCAATCAAAGTGAGGTTCTTCTCTAGGATGTGTGGTCTTAACCCATTGCACATATGTCCCACATCACTGTGGGAGACACATAAGCATATTGTGCACACTTCCACCATTAAAAAAGGGAGTGACGACCCATAACTCTTAGGTGTGTGAGTACCCCAATACTCGACAGACAGCTCTATGGACAACTGTCATCGCTAGCTCATTCTTTAGTACTAGATGAGCATGGGCATCGTCTTTATTGCTCCTCTTGCCAGCATACCACTCTATTGGCCTAAGACCTGGGACACCCTGCACTTGTATCCTGAATACCTTCCTTTCTCCTCCCTTGCCCACTGACTCGTGCAAGGTCAATGCTTGTAATGGAAAGTGTACTGTGTGGGAGTACATGTCGGCAAATGCAGTACATAGTTCTATCTATGCTCTCCCTTTAACTTGGGCTGGGTCAGCATTTGCTTTTGGACCACTAGCCATCTTAGTCATATGGACCAGGGCACTAACTGTTGCCTTTCTAATGGACCCTTTCTCCTTCTGGTTTTTTCTAAATTTAGATATCTGTAATGCCTTCCATTTAGTCATCTAGAGTGCAAGCTTCACCTCTCCATTTTCGGGCAAGGCTACATTGCTCACCTTCTCGTATAATCCCCATTGTCCTACTAGATCTCCAAATACTCAAGGGATAAATTGTTCAAGTATCACTTTTACCTCCGATTGTGTCATTCGGGGCCAGCTCGTGTAAGAAGGTCAAGTATTCGGATATCATTTGATCGTGAAGAAATTTAGAGCTTGCATGGGCTCGGATTTTTGTCACTTAATCCTATCAAGTGCTTGATCATTGTCTTATGGGCAAGCATATG
Organism: Dipteris shenzhenensis; assembly: GCF_047967505.1. Classification (NCBI taxonomy): domain Eukaryota; kingdom Viridiplantae; phylum Streptophyta; class Polypodiopsida; order Gleicheniales; family Dipteridaceae; genus Dipteris; species Dipteris shenzhenensis. Next base: position 8,665,397 of record NC_141603.1, on the reverse strand, counting down.
AATCTCATGCTTTAACTGCTCTTGTGTTGCCATCAGAGATGCGTGTGTAGATGGTGTAGTGATCTAGTGCATGCAACAATTGTTTTGTAAGCGCTCAAACTTAAAAATAAAGAGCATTCAAAATACACTTGCAAAATGAAGAACATTCAAAATACACAATGCAAGTGTAAACTAAATTTCACTCAAAAGCAACATGCAACATCATGAACGTTTCTTACAGCATAATCTACTACTATAGCAATCACTACGAGTGAATTCCATAAAGTCACTATCAAGTGTCAATCTATCAACTAGTGGATGTAAGAATATAGAACATATAATAGCATCACATAACCAAGATGATCTAGATCAGCTTTGCCAATCACACATCCGGTTGGGAATAGTTTTATCGGGAGGAACTGGCCGGCCGGCTAAAGCGGGTCATCATCCGGATAAAACATGGCTCTATTGACACCTATGTACATAAATAGATATGATATATAAGAAGATCGAAGCAGGGGGAAACCGGCTGGCAGATGCGAGCCATTATCGGGCTTCGATCTTTACTATTATTATACACATCAGTCGAGGCGAAGAGAGTACGATCGGCCGAAGCGGATCATCTCTTGGTCTGACTGAGACATAAACATCTCTCCCTCTCTCTCTTTTACTCTCCCTCTCTCTATTTTCCTCTCTCCCTTTTACTCTCCCTCTCTTTCCTCTCTCTCTTTTACTCTCCCTCCCTCTCTTTCCTCTCTCTCACAACAAGACAAAGCAACTATAGATGCACTTGATAGACATGCAAAATAGTGGGTGCGTCTATAGGCGCAGCTAGAATAGTGAAAATATGGGCACGTTTAATAGCGCGTCTGCACTATGAATTCCACATGAATTTAGATGCCATTATAGATGCAAAAAAGAGAATACAAAAAGTGAGATTTTGGTGCAGGCTGATGAATGTGCATCACAGCTTTCCAAACATTGCCCATGATTACCAAAGCACATAATTTTAATAAAAATATCAATGCTTTTTGGCAAACCCACATATACAAAAATTAAGTGAGGTGAGAAGAATGAGGCAATATGAGGGCAATATGTAAAATAGTTTTGCCAATATCAATGATGGGCTATGGTTCGATCTCATCCTCAATGAGATCAAATCTTGCCAAACTATCTACTTCCAAATCCAAACCAGTGTTGAAGTGTACAAATACATTCAGCCCACTACTACTTGTGCTACTCATGTGCTCATCGAAATCAGCCTTCACCAATGGTAGGCTCGCCCTGATGGGTAATGGCCTCAATATCTGTATCTACTACCTCATGATCATTCTCCTCTCTCGTATCATGGTCATCATCACCTCCGTGGCCATGATCATCCATCCTCCATATGCTCCATATTAGTAAATGTACTCTACATCACTTTGGAACATGGCGTAATAGGTATGACATGCCACCACCTATTATTATCCACCATTGGTTGATAGACAATCTAATTCAAACACAAATACAATCATGTTACTTTCCTTGCATCGAAGGTATCAAATATTTAAAAGTGAGTATTTTTATATATGTACAATACCTGTTCACATTGTTACGGTAGTACTAGTGTGTCCTTCTTACTTTGCCAAAATTTTGTGGAGTCAATAGTTACAAAGCCACTTGCATGGTGTTTGATTGTTGCATTAGGGCCTCTTTGCACCATGTCCTTAAACCATGACATCCAAAACATACACAAAGAAGCGTCGAAAGTCAAGCTTTATAATATCTTGGATTATGCCACAATAATCATCCATGGCTCCATTGGCTCCCTCAAATCTAGCAATGACACAGCAATCTTGTGTGTTTCTCTTATCATCAATCTGTTGTGTTCGAAAATGCTTGCCCTCACACCATATAGCATTGAACATAGTATACTATACCAAGACAAAATCAATCAAACAAGACAATAATCATCCAATCTCCTGCAGTGAGTGACTATGGGGGGACTTCATTCTGAGGGGAGACATATCTAGGATGATCAGGTGGAAGAAATCGACGGTGATTCTCATAGATGACCTTATTCAATGCATCTGCCCATGAGGCAACTAGCGAAGGACCACAAACAGGACATGCATGGTAACCTGATGTAGTGAGACCTGAACAATAGATGCAATTAAGAGTTCAAGGTGGGTGCAGGGTGCCACATCGATTGCCTACTCATAATTAAAAGTTCAATGCTTACCTGAACACTCGCCATAGCCTGGGAAGTCATGCATCATCCACATCAAGACTGCTTTGTAGTTGAAGTCTCGTGATGATGAGGGAGGCCTGCTCACATCATGCACCTCGATATTTCTCCAAAGTATCTCTAGCTCATCAATCAAAGGCTCCAAATAAACATCAATATTTTTGACTTTATGTTTCCCTGGAATTAGAAGGGATAACATAACATGTCCTTTCTTAATCGCCATAGAGGGTGGAAGATTATAATTCACCAATATCACTGGCCATACACTCTAAGAGGTGCTTTTGAGACTAAATGGGTTCACACTGTCCATACCCAATCCAAGTCTCAAGTTTCTAGGTTCTTCCTTGAAGCTTGGCCATGTGTCTTCAATATGCTTCCACACAAGAGTGTCTACGGGAGTTCTCCACTTGCCATTGGTTTATAGATGGGAGGAATGCCATGACATGAGCTCTGCAATGGATTTGCACTTGAACATATGTTGGATGTGAGGGATTATGGGAAAATGTCGCAAAACCTTACGAGGCACATCCAAAGTTTTGAGATATGCGCTATATCTTGCCTCTCCACAAGTAGGACACTCTCTTGCATTCTTATGTGGTCCCGAAACAGAATGCAATCATTGACGCATGCATGGATGTGCTTGTAATCTAATCCTCCAAGAGAGGTCACATGTTGCTTTGCCATATCTCTTGAGGTTGGTAATTTATTCTCCCTTGGAAGCATTTTACACAATAGCCTGCATGTGAAGACCATAAATGAGAAAAAGCAATCGAGTAATTGACCCACGAGTATAATTCACCATGTTTGCAAAATAGACTTTAAATCTTACTTGAGTAATGCATTCAAACTTGCATTGCCCCATCCATAGATGGTCTGCAAGTTTAGTAACTCAAGGGAGGCACGTAGAATAGAGAATGTGCACCCCTCAAATAGTGGAGTCGATGTTGCAGCAAAAAGATCATCCTGCTCCATGCTAGCACCCTACCTAAGGACTGATGGACATATAAATCCCACACCATATCATCAAACACATCCTCCTCCATGGCCCCATGAGGTAATGGTGGAGGGCTATTATCACCATCACTCCATGTATTTGTAACAGTCCTTCTTGAAGATCCCACTTCATATCGCTGACACTTTGCCTCCTCACGATGACGATGAGCATAGGCCAACATATGCGGGTGTGGCACTGCATCCTATATAAAATTAAAAAAGGATCACATATCAAACACATGAACACCCATAGGATCTCAATCAATCTTAACTCTTTAACACTTACCATGTTTATGGTCACATCCCATTCTCCATACTTTGAGCTGTGATTGAGTGTAATTTTGCATGCATGATACATGTTTCCTCGACATCGATCACACATACATTGGATTTTTTCCTCCAAACACATTTCGCAATGGTGGATATGGAGGGATTCATCCTCACTGGAGCTACTTGTTGAAGATGAAGACATCCTACAGATAAACAACCCAAAAAATGTGTTCTTGCATGAGTTGTAAATGTTAAAACTCTATGTAGCATCTAAAAGCACGTCTAACACTGCATTTGTACTATGGAACACGTCTATGTGAAGAGAGTGGGAGAGAAGTAAGGAGTCTCACTTGTAGCTTTCTCACATACACAATGGGGGAATACACACAAAGGTGGAGGCTTAAAACAGTTTTCCTCTTCTTAGTTGTGAAAGCCAAAAGAACTCTCTAAGTAGAAAAGGAATAGGTGAACCCTAGATGTGGGTCTCAAACCAAACTCAGCTAACCTAGGTGGCATACTAACTGTGCCACTAACTAGAGTACATAAAGATAGCTGTCATCCAGCTATTATTCATGGGCAGTGTACCAACCGCATCTGTAGCTAATAAGTCGGTGACATAAATGCACAACGGTCACCATGGCATATCATAAGTGGAGCTTGATATCTCAACAATTTATGGGCGCATCTAAAACATAGTGTAGCCACACGTTTAGACACGCTTTTAGATGCGTGTTTAGATGCACAGACTGTGAGCTAATTTTTGTTCCTACTTTTAGCGCGCTTGCTTTCCTTTACATACTTTTAGCATTGCGCAGCTTGCTTTCCTATTAATAGACATAGCTCCAGGCATCCACACTTATCTTCAAGCACCCACACTCATCTCCAGGCTTACACAATCATCCCCAAGCATACAAGAAAGAGGGTGAACAAGGAAGAGGAGAAAGAGAAGCAGCTTTGAAGAAGGACAAGAAGCTTCCATACCTCTATCCAAGGTAAGTCTCTTGGCGGTTGGTCTTCTTTGGAAGTTGCTCTCTTTGGATTTGTCCTTTGTCGTATGTAGGGAAGGGATGTTTTTGGTACTAGTGTTGTTCTTTTTGGGATCAGGCGCATGTCCTTTTCAGCTTCTTTTAAAAAGTGGTCTGTCGGAGCGCATCTATAGATGCATCAAACAACGTGTCTAATTTTTGAAAAAATAGCCAATCGCACTGTTAGATGCGCTATTAGATGCATCTATAGACATGCTACGATAGTTTTCTTATGGTTTCTTGTGTGTTCTTCCCTTTCCCCTTCCCCTTCCTTTTCCTTCGCTTTCCCTTCCCCTTCCCCTTCCCCTTCCCCTTCTCTTTCCCTTAAGCATTCATGAGGAAATAAGGGATTGCATGAATGATGGAAATAAGTGATTGCATGAGGGCGGGATAAAGAAAGAGGGCATGCATGATGGAGCATTCTTCTTCAGTGTTTTTTCTCCTCTTTTCCCCTCTCTTTTCCCCTCCCTTTCCTCTATTTTCACCTCTCTTTCCTTCTCTTTTTTCCTCTCTTTTTCTCTCTTATCTCCTCTCTTTTTCTCTCTTTTTTCTCCTCTCTTTTCGTCTCTTTTCCTCTCTTATCTCCTCTCTTTTTCTCTCTTTTTTCTTATCTCTTTTCCTCTCTTTTCTCCTCTCTTTTCTTCTCTTTTCTCCTCTCTTTTTGTCTCTTATCTCCTCTCTTTTTTCTCTATTTTCTTATCTCTTTCCTTCTCTCTTTTTCTCTCTTTTATCCTCACTTTTTCTCTCTCTTTCCTTATTTGTTTTATCCTCTCTTTCCTTCTCTCTTTTTGTCTCTTTTCCTATCTTTTCTCCTCTCTTTTTCTGTCTTATCTCCTCTCTTTTTCTCTCTTTTTTCTCCTCTCTTTTCCTCTCAAAATATTCTTATTCTTCTCAAAAATTTTATCGTATTTACTATCCACTGGTATCTTCTAACCATCTAGAAGAATGTTTAGCAGATCTAAGTCGATTTCATAGCCAACAAACTTGTCAATTACCCACAAGCCATGATCTCTATCTCCCCCTATAAAATCATTCCGCCGATGAGGTACAAAGAAGACATTCATAATTTCACTCAGCGAGCGACGACTAAATGACATTTGTCTTATTAGTCTTCAGGCGACCCATAATAAGCAACTACCTGTGTCTTAGTTGTCATTCCTAGCATAAATGAAACACTAACAATTCCACAGTATGCCATCGCTCCTTGAGATCGTCCTTCAAATACACGTCACCACCAAATGGAGGCATGGCTTTTCAATGAATTACTACATGTATATTATATAATCTATTAACAAATGTTGCTTTCTTAACAAGTGTATCTAGTTACAAATGCCACATGCAATGGCTATCTTATATGTACCATCATATTTAATATACTAATAAATGCGTACATTCAATTATCAAATACACATATTGAGATTCCTAGCACATATTATTTGTGGGTTGATACATGCTAACATATGCGAGCCACACAATCGGCTAGACTATGAATGGGTTGATATAGGCTAGCATAAGCCAGTCTCAAAACCAGTTTAGGTCGAATATCATCTCTTAATTTACAGTGTATATAGGCCTTCGGCATAAGAAAACCTCCCAACTGACATACGATCTTTTCTTAAAGAGAGTAACTTTGCTATGGCTATAAAATAGTTTTAAATTAAAAAATAATATGCTAGTACCAACTCTACAAACTAGCATAAAATCAAGCAATAAATTCTATTTAATAAGAAATATTAAAATAAAACATCTTACATCTACGTGTGGGTTGATTAGTAAAAGCAAACTACATAATTAACATATGATACTTTTAGAAAGAATAGAATTAAACTCATAAATTTGTCATGAAGCTTTGTTAATCCTTTTTGTTGTTTTTGAGACTCTTGAAATGCTCAATTAGAGAGTGTAAGAATATTGTGGCAGCGCAAATGTATATACACTTATACTGCATGGTAACATACAAATACCACATGGTATTTGTATATTATCATGTGATAACTGGGTGTACCTAATCTTGGTGAAAACATGCAATTAGACGAGTTTAAATTGCTAAGTTTTATTATAAAAATACATTTAAATCATCATTCAAACCAACCAATTTAAATCCCTTGCAAATCCATGACCTTTTGTAATGCTTGAATGACACATGAGAACACAACAATAGCTTTGTTTGCAGTTAATGATATGCAATTCATGATAGAAACTCATAAAATGATGAAAGGAAATGCTTGAAGAACAAAGATCAACCGAGACATGTTATGAGTATTGATAGAGATATGGGAGAGCCTGTATTTGATAATTGCAACATAGGATGAAAGCATGTCTCTCTCGTAGTCCATGCCTCACAGAGCCTCATCTCACACGGTGTGTCTATGTACCTCATGTTAGGAACTTCTATGTTTACTTGTGCTCACTTGCACTGGAGTGAAGTGACAAACTATGACAAAAGTGTTATGAATCCACAACGTGGGTTCCAAAATGCATCGAGTTATCACATAAACGGAAAAACAAAGAGGTATTACGGACTGTAGGATATCATGGACGTGCTCGCGATGTCTACAACATGGAACATTGTTTTTTACGGCGATCATGGAGTTGATGAGTTTCTCCCAGCGATCATGGAGTTGATGAGTTTCTCCCAGCTGCAGGTCGACGATCCGTTTGGCTGCACAGCCTTCTTGGCTGCCTCCTTCCACTTCATCGCATTCTTCCTCAACTCTATGGCCTTGCCTCCTTCCATCAGCTGCCTCACCTTCTTCTCCACTTCCTGCCTCGTTATCACCCCATTGACTCCCTTCTCAAAGTCCAGCGCAACCTTCCATCCATCCACCACACACCGGCTGGTCATCATTTGGTCTGCAAAATAAGGCCACCCGAGCATCGGTACTCCCGCACTGATGCTCTCTAGCGTCGAATTCCACCCCGCGTGTGTCAGAAAACCCCCCGTCGCTTTATGGGATAGCACGTGCAGCTGCGGTGCCCACGAGACCAAATGCACTCGATCCTTCACTCTCTCAAGATAGCCATCCGGAAGCGATGTCGACTCCCCAGAAAGGAGATCGGATCGGATCACCCAAAGCAGACGGTACTTGCTCGCCTCCAGACCCAGTGCCAGCTCTTCGAACTGCTCGCGGGAAAGTATGGCAATGCTTCCGAATGAGACGAATAAAACCGACGCAGCTGGTTGCTTGTCCAGCCACTTCAAGCAGTCGTTTTCCTCTGCCCACAGGGAGGAGCTCCAGTAATCGGGATCCACGCTACCACTGAAGTATGAATCGGGCAATAGAGGACCTACTGCGTAGATATGCGAGTTATCCTTACGAAGGGCGTCCAATGCCTCGTGATCGAGCTCTTCAAACGAGTTGAACACGATCCAGGTGGCCTCCCCCAGCCTTGAATAAGGAACAAGAAAGAACTTAAACGAGAAATCTTCGGGGTCGTAACGCTGAAGGACCGTATTGAGCTCGTGAAGCTGGAGAGGCGGTGCTCCGGGCACCCAAGTGATGAGTTCGGAGGAGTCTGAAATACCAATATAGAAGAAACCAGTAAAACCACGCCCCCACAGTACTTGCCACACAGACATGAAAATGGAGAATGGGGAGATCGCTACCTTTTGGGGGACGGCATCCTTGCTTAATGGCCATGACAGAGGCGAGGGTAGGCACAGACGCCGTCCAGAACGCCAGCCTGGGCAGCCCGAACTTGGTCGCAACATTCTGCGTAAACGCACCGTACAGATCCGAAACAACACACGTAGGGGGCGGGTCCTCGTGCAGCAGCTTCGCAATCAACTCTGCTAGACCGTCTTCCGTGCGCACCCAAGCTTTGCAGATTTCCACGATGCTCTTATGGCCGGTGGTGCGTCCATTGTCTCTGTCGTCTTGCACGGCAACGAGGCGAATGTCAAGGGTGGTAGGGGGAAAGGCTCTGACGAGGATTTGGTGGTTGTGTTGGGTGTTGACGAAGGTGATGGTGAAGCCTTGAGCTGCTAGCTTTTTGGACAAGTGCATCATCGGAGCAATATGGCCTTGCGCAGGATAAGGGATCACCACTGCGTGGGGCTTCGAATAGGTTCCCATAATGAACTCAATGAAGCTACACCCCGTCTCTTTGATTTCTTTCTTATGCTCCATGATCTAGACGAGAGGGGAAGCTTCGTAGGGAGTTTAACTCTGTACGTGATGTTTTGCGCTGTCGCCCATTGCCCAAGCAAACTCATCGGTTAAGCCAATTTTGAAATCAAGAAACCGTGTCTTTCTACGGCTTGAAATGCATGCGCAACCGATAATTTAAGCTTTTGTGAACTTCGTGCGAATAGGTGGCATCAATATTTTGTTTATCACCTTACTTTGTGAGATCGGTTGTGATTTTCGTTCCCCATCCAAAGCATTTGCTTTTCGTTAATGGATGGGGAAGGATTAAACTAGATTTGCGGCACTCAACCTTTCCATCGTGCTCCGCAACCTTTCCATCGAGGAGCACTTAACTACAACTCGAAATTGAACCTCAATCTTTGTATTTTATCAAAAATTTAAAGGAAAATATTGAATGAGTAAAAAGGTGGACATGAGACATGACACAGGGTTCCTTAAGACGCGATCCTCTCTACAAATGTCAGGGGTGGTGATTTATTATCGATTCAGTAATTGCTCCTACAACCACATGAATAAAGGTGTTGTCATCTTGCGATCTTGCATCCATCTTGGATTTTCTTGCTCCCTCACATCGATAACAGAGAGGAGTGTTATAAGAATTCAGATTAAAAGCAAGCAATTTTGAATGGACGAGCAAAAATATTTATATGATAATATGTAATATATAATTATTTTAGCAACACAGTATGTGGACGGGGAGGCGACGCGCTTCTTTTGCCAAAGAGTTATAATCCAAGGGAATGGGCCCTTCCCTAGGTACCGAGATAACATCGAGAATATAAATGCTGAGAATATTAGCGTTGAGGATAAGTCTCGCAAATGGATAAGATACTGACATATTACCTGAATATCAATGGTCGTAATCGTAGTTGAAAACCCTTTCAGATTCAACCTACATGACAAGGTAAAATCAACCGCCCTTTCAAAAGCCTACTATTCACGACTGATCAGAGCTCTAATTCCATAATCCCAAGTCAGTGTCAAATTGACATACCTGTACTTGAGAGCCGTTAATACCTTAATACCAAAGTGCTCAAAACGCACATCGAGCATGTCATAGTGAGAGAGTTGACTCAATTGGAATCGGTGGGATAACTTATGCCTCCTGTGTAGAGACTTTCCAGCTCAGGCCCAGGATTAAGACTAGCCGGAAGGCCAAGAAGCCAAGTGCCAAGAGTGACTCAACAACAAAAACTGGACAAGAAGCCAAGCGCCAAGAGTGACTTGCATCCTCTCTCTAGTCAAAGGATCAAGCACATAGTTGCAAAACACTGTATGGTCATGTAAGTAACGGAGAAAACTAAAAAAAGAGAAAAAAAAAGAAAGAGAGAAAACTATAGCTTACCATGACTTGACTTGAAACTATAGATCACCAGGACTTGACTTGCGAGGCTGCAATCTTTGCTATATATACATGTGCAGAACCGCATCTAGACTTCATCCTACGATTATAGACCGCTACAAGCTCCATCGACATTCCCCATAGACTCTCTACTCTCATTGTGCGACCCCCCTGCATCTAGTATCTAACTGGGATCCCTCCCTTCTCCATTTGTGCGATGGACACAAAAGCTTCCACTGCCCTGGTTATGGTAGTGTTATACCACCTCTTCTGTGGCATCTTGGCACAGCAATGTGGGAGTTGGGATCCGGATTCTGGATTCCGGATCCGCTTCCAATTCCTCCACTGGTCCGCATTGACACCGGTCCACGTCAGAGCCGCAGTAACCATATTGATTGCATCAAAGATTGTTAAGTAACCCATTCTCTCACACCAAACGATGTTCTTCTCCTTTCACCTGCCGTAGAGCCAGCTGATGAGAGAGCTTGGCTCCTGGCTGACGCCCAAAGCATTCCGTTGCGAGCTTCCTGCCGATCGAGCTTCCCTGCTCATATGCAAAAGTTCAATGACACTTCCAAATGATTTTGAGTTTCTCGAAAAACCATGGATCAATCATCACCCTGTTGACTTCTCCTTCCACAGGGCAAGCCACTCTAGATTATGATTTGCATCGCCTTTGCCTTGGTCGTCGATCTGTTGTTCTAGGGATTGGAAGGCTTTCCCTAATGTGTTTCTGTGAGTCGTCCCCCTCTTTTGAGACGTCGTCCCCATCAGGGTCAAAGTCACGTGCTCGCCCATTTGCATTGTAAGTATATGCCTGCTGTATTCGAACCACACGTAACACATTGTACCGCATAACCCAACACCCATGCTCTCAACGGCCTGTGTAGTTTCTCATCCAGGCTCAGGCCTAGAACCACCATGCCAATTGCTCTGCCTCTCTTCCAACTGTTTCACCGCAGTCTTTCGCACCAATAGAGAAGACTTCCTCATCATCCTGCCACCACTGTTGGCCTGGCGTAGGAAGCGAGTTTCTCTCGAGAGTCTCACTTGTAGCATAGTGTTTCTTGAATAAGCCCCATTTTCCTCCCTAAAATTGTCTTCAGACAAACTTGAGAATCCACACACATGATTCTATCCACAAATGAATCTATCAACAACGTGCTATCCAAAAGAGTTCCCGTTTGCGAGATATGACTCTATCAACAACGTGCTATCCAAAAGAGTTCCAGTTTGTGGTAGATATCTCAGAGACAGAATGAGCTTCCGAACCATCGAGATGCTACCGCTATTATTTCCACTCCAAGCAGACAAGTTCCAGGTAGAGGAGAAGAATCGACATTAGGCATACCACCTTCCTTTTCAACCTCCCTAGCATCAACCTCCTTGAATAGAGATCTATCCAAAGCGGTGGAATTATCAACAGACCATTCGACAAAAGCATCAAAGGTGGGCGGATCAAATGGAACTAGAAGAAGACCACTGACAAAAGGATGGCATATCTAACGAACACTTAGAGCCACCGTCAACTGTATACCTGCGACAATGACAAAAAGCAACAATCTAAGAAAAGAAGGAGCGATGGATATCCGGGAATTGTAATCCTTGAAAGCAAGAGCTATGCGTGACAATTTTAGGGAGCATCACTTTTTTAAGGAAAGCTTGTAGCCCTTGGATCAATCCCAAATCAAGGGCTATAATTGTTCCATGGGGCTCAACTAGGGCTCAACAAACCCAAACTTCTGAGAGGGAGGGGGAGCAAATAATATAAGTGGGGAGATTGGGGGCAAAAAGTGTGGTTCCAAAACAGTGGCATAGCCTTGGCTTGGAGTTCCATTGATTGAAGCGGGAGACCTTTGCCACACACTAAATTATGAGAGTTATTCCTTACCCTGTGCAATAGGTCACAAGCCAAAAAGCTCAAGTGAACCCAATATTTGGACTCACCAAGCATGGATGAATTGGAAAATTAGATATCAAAATGATATTTTAATATCTTTTAATTTAAAAAAATAAATAATTTGATGTAGGCTATGCAACCAAAACATATCAAATATCATTTTCAAATTGGGTGAAGTCATGATCATAGTAAGTGAATGTATACTGTAAAACTTAAAGCGACAAGAAAGGATTTGAATTTGGAAGAACTACTAGTAGGAACCATTTGGTATTTTCTTTGAATTTAAGGAACATGATTTTTTTTTTCTAGCACCTTCACTCTCCTCATACTCACTCATGATACTCATAAACCCATCACTCACTCATGATGGTGTTAGGGTGGTACCATCATCCATGTGTGAGTGATAAGTATTTGTCCTTGAGCTTGTGGTTAATACCCTTGCATTTGTTTGGGAAGTGTTGGGTTCAAGTCTCAATGGACACCTAACATGTATTGCAAGCTAAGTAGACATTGTGCTCGTATGATAGGTCTTCATTGAAATTGTTTAGGGTTTCATCTCATCAACCTCGACTTATGCTAATTGCTTGATGACTTACAAGCTCTGTATACCTTCAACTGCTCCCAAAGAATACTATACTTTGACCTCATCAAACCTCTATGGACATGGCATTTTAACTCACACATAGCTAACATGTTGTATAGGATGCCGTGCTAGGCTTTATTATTGTCCATATAGTGCTTGGCTAATTAGTAGTTATTTGCGGTTACATATTCTGCATCATCTTCGGCTTGACGAAGAGCGTGTTGTAGTCAAGCACGTGACATGTCTTTGGGGAAAAGGGAAGGCCCTGTGGATATGGTGGTTGAAATCTCTTCCTTGCATTTTCTCTTTTTGTTTTGACCTCTTGATATCTCTGAATCCACTTTTGCATGTCGTTGCTATTGGGCATAAAATACTTGTTGATTTCCTGCCTCATCTCTCTGCCTATCTTTCTTTTGAATCCCTTTTCCTTGAGAAACACTACAACCATTGGCTCCAATTTTTATGCTTTTTTCTTTGCAAATTACATTGGGGAAATTTTTTGAAACTTTGCTAACCGTCAATAGAGCATCAATATTAGCCTTCATATTAACATTGATAAGAAAACTCGATATTCCAGTTAAAAAAAGCACTTCTATTTCCATCAATAATGTCATTTTTGATGTTTTTTGGACAATAATATTGACTCTAGGATCCAATTTTTGATGCTAATATGGACAAAAATAGCGACGCTATAAGTAAATCCCGAAGTGTTATATCCATAGAAATATTGACACTTTTTTTGGGGGCAAAATTTTTTAAGGGTAGATTAGGGCTTGGCCAAGCCCTTCTATAAAAGTTTGTATTATAATATAATGGGAATTTTATATGCCATATATTCAGTTTGAGAACAAAAGTTTCTATATTCTCTTGCAATTTCAGTACAAAATCTCATGTTTTTATGAGTACAAATTTCATGTTTTTATATTCTCTTGTAGCTTCTATATCTGCCGACTACTCTACCCTACTCATATGTACATCGTATATACTCTAGCCTAGTCAGAGTCACTACTACTATCCTCATTACTCTCACCCTCCTTGTCACTCCTGTGCCCTCCTCGTCATTGTCCCCTCCTCTTCCCTTTCAAGCTTCAGCATCCTCTTGGCAAGCTTTGTGCCAAGTAATCATCTCCATCCTCCTGTTCAAGAAGCACATGTGTTGCTTCTTGTTAGAGGTTAGTATATCTAATAGTTGTTGAATTCAAGAATTTAAAGATAAAGGGGTATATTAAGTGCTTACATTAAAAAAGGGAACAAATTCCCAACTCTCTTCAAGTAAGTTGTACAAAGCTTTTGTACCGTTGTTGTACGCATATGAGAACTCCTCATCCATGCAATGTCTGCCCATTTTCATTTCCTAACATAACAAGCATGCATGTTAATTTTGATGGTTTACACCAAGAATGCCGAAATTACATGGAGAAAGAAGTGAAACAATATGTACTTCAAAAAAATGATAAAACTAAGCCTTCTCACTCGAGCCCAAGTGAGGCCCAAGTGGGATTGGCACACTTTACTCTTCCTTGTAGCAGCCTATTATTTCTATTGGTGGTACATCTTAGGAGTATTTAGTTCCTACTTCACAATATTCCAATCAGTGTCATGGACACCCAAATTTGGTCTTTCTGCAATTTTAGTACTGCGGCCATCTTGGTCAACATCCACTTGGGGTCGAACTCCAAGTTCTCAATAGGCACTTGGGAACTCCTTCCTCAGTGTCTTCAAAATACAATCCATTTTTTTGGGGGTTTCTTGCAAAATTCCATGACCACTCTCTTGAATTTAGATGAGCAAAGGCCACAGTTAATTACCTGCTAACCTCTATCATCCATAATTATTTCAAACTCCCCATTAGCTGAATATGGTAGGTTGGTGGATGTTTGGTGGGGAGCCTAGGAAAAGGGGAAGAAATTAAACCAATTGAAGGGAAAATGGGAAGGGGAAACGTACATTCTTTAGTACTCATTCCAAATCACTTTTTTAGATACATTGCATTTTGGCATTCTAGAGTATTTAGTCAAAGACACATGAAAGGGAAATGGGAAGGCAAAAGGGGAAAGGGGAAGGGGAAAAGGAAAGGGAAAAGGGAAAAGTGAAGGGGAAAGGGAATTGAAGGGGAAGGGGAAAGGGGAAAGCAACCAAACCAATTTAAGGAAAAAGGGAAAGGGAAAAGGTATATTCTTTAGTACTCATTCCAAACCACTACAAAGAAGGGGAAAGGGGAAAGGTACATTGAAGGGGAAAGGTACATTATTTATCTGGGGACGAGCATTTTCTGAGCGAAATCTTCCGAGCGTCCGAGCGAAGGAAAAAAAAAGCTTCCAACTATGCATAAATATGGCAAAAATCGATCAGAAGAAAACATAGATTCACTTAGAAATATGCAAAGTATTATAGCAATGCCTATTTTATATAAAAATCTTTAGGTGAATCTGTAGGAATGGTGAGAGCATAATGGGATGGCTTTTGAAGAAACCCACATGTAGAGTAGACTTCTCTATGAAAATTCCCTTATGATCCTTCTTACAACTTTTACTTAATAGGGGGTGACATTGAAAACCCTCTCTCAACCTATCTTCATGAAAGAGTTTCTTCAAAGAAAACTCATTGAAGCAAGCCATCCAGGTAGTTTCGCTAGCGAAACCCCTTTGAAGCAAGTCTCCCAAGGTAGTTTCGCTGGCGAAACTACCTTGGACAGCACTTTTAAAAGTGACATAACTTTCATATCCAATGTCCAAATATAGTCATTCAACCACTCAAATTGATCGGAACACCCCATTTGAGCACATCTACGAAGTTATATTTTGGAAAATCTTTCATATATAGTATTAAATATTACATGTATTTTATGAGAGTGATATATAAGCCTAAGTTAATACTTATTTATAGTAATTTAAACTTCTTTAGAAACATGTCCATAAATATGCTATAAAAACACTAAAAAGATATTGCCATATGATATAAATGTGTTAATAAGTAATTATATATGCATAGTATTATTACATTGAGAGTGATTATGAGGAATGTTTCTTAAAGGAATCAACACTTTTTTAAGGTAATAACAGGGGTACAAAGGGATGTCTCTAAATAAGAAAATTATGTTGTGTAAAAATGAATGAGTGACTAGTCTGTATATTTTTATGATAAAGGGATCTAGTTCTAGTGAAAATAAAAGTGTAAAAACCATGTTTCCTAAAGAAAAACATTTTTAAAACTCTCTTGAAAAACACGCTCGGATAAACCTGCTCATAGGTTTTTGCTTGTAAAATTGATGCATCCTATTTATCTTAGCAATAGGCAAAGAGATGCATAAATATCTTAGCTCCAAAAGCATCCAAATCTTGGTGGAAATCCTCTAGAAGGATGAGAGAGTGATAGGGTGAACCCTCGGAGCACTCGGGGCAAGTAGCAAACAAGAGTGAGGGGAGCAATTCATAGGCTTCCATATATTGTCCATATATATGAGGGGAGCACCATGAGGGATTTGGTAGGATTTACATGCCATCACAGTGTCGATATTACCATTGATATAAGTGTCGATATAGGACTATATCAACGATTATATGGACAATATATCGATCCTATTAAAAATAAAAAGAGACCACTAACCCTCGACGTGTTGGGGCTATCAAACTAGCCATTGAGATCTAACTTGACATACCCTATCCCTAGATCTAGAATCACACTTGTATGTGACTGTGCTTTATGCTCGTGGGTTATCATTTGTATGGGTAGAATAGCATATTTGCTTGATTTTCAGGTAGCATCATGCTGCATAACATGGATCCATGTGCTTCTATACATGCAAATGATACTTGATGGGCATGATACTTTGCATGGGCCTTACAATATGTGAGTTTAAGGGCTGTGCAAAGTATCATGCCCTTTGAGTACAGGTGCTCTTTGCCCTCCTATAGGCACTTTCCCTTCTGCTATAACAACTCTTTGCCCTCCTGCTAGCACTTTTTCCCTCTCATAAATGATACAACTACTCTTTCCTCTCCTATGGCTATTGTTTTCCCAACAAGCATGGTATGGAACACAGTGACACAAGGTGGCAATGTTGTGAGCTCTAGTGTGTTTTGGAGGCATGGTCAGGAGGAAAGTGACACAAGCTAGCAATATTGTGAGATCCAATGTGTTGTAGAGGCATGGTTAGGAACAAAGTGACCAAGGTCACCAAAGCTCGCAATATTGTGAGCTCTAGTGTGTTCTAGAGGCATGGTTAGGAAGAAAGTGATAGAAGTTGACAATATTGTGAGCTCTAGTGTGTTTTTAGAACACAAAATGACTTGAACTTACAGCTTGACTTACTAGATAGTCATGGAAGGTTTTGCCAAGGGTCCACATAAGCTTCCCAAGAGGAAGGATGTATTCTCGGGGGGGTCACTATGTATAAACCCTCTATATCACATGCATTCAAGGCCTATTTCTAAAATCCCTTATCTGTAACTTTTTCATTAATAAAATGTGCCCCTTTTCTATATAAATCTATAAATTTTTTCCAAAACTATTTTAAATAGTCCCTTATGTATATTTCTTTCTGTAAATTTTAGAAATTAAAAATATCCTTCTATTGAACTCACGTGATAGGGTTACATATGATGAGTGATGCCCCCGAGGATCTATTTTTATGTACCTTCCTTGCCTATCTTCTTTACGAGAGCCTATTTTAACATAGGACTGGGAAGTAGTGGAATCTTTGATATAATTGACAATGGACTGTCTGTAAGTTATGTGCAGGAATACCTTTTAGTCATGGAAAACGAAATGTATAGTCCTTCAACTTTACTTGAAATGGTGAAATAGTAGGCAAGAATCTAGAGAAATGCATGAAAAATTTCCATTTTATCCCTCATGCAACATCAAACAATGCGTTTGACTAGTACAAGCTGTCCATTAATTGTAGGTTGGGCATTTTGGAATTTGCATAGGTTTTCTTCATGACTTGGAGGACATTAAAAACATTGATGAATTTTCTTTGGATGGTTTTATTGTGTGGTTTTGTGTCCAAAGTTTTCAGGTAATATGTCTAACGTTGTCATGCCTAAAGTTTTCATGTCTAAGGTTTACAGTTTATACCTATTTGCCTTGCTTGCATCATTAAAGGAGACAATGCCATGATGGTAAGCATCCTATGTACTGATTTATATTTTATGGTCTTTTAATGTAATGTGCTTTTTTAGGTCTACTAATGTAATGGTTGTTCAATTGATGCAGGAGGCATTTGAGATCACTCATTGGTGCACTATATTAGTTAAGCAAGAGGATACATTGTGGTCTTCGACATCCAATTTTTAGAATGGCCTACTTAACTACTGAAGTGCATCAAAGTATTGATAGCTTGATCATTGTGATTCACATCACATGGCTTCCCCATGATTGTATTGTATCCCTTGGCAATGGTGTAAAAAACTTTGTGCTTGGCTACTGTGAGAGGAGAGCCTTAATGGTATTAGTATTAGGATGTTACTTGGGGATTTCAAAAGTCTCTTTTTTCTATGTATTAGAGGTAGCAAAGAGGAGGTACAGGATATGAAGAGTCTTTGTATTTGAATGGAGAGATTCTAATACAAAAATGTACATTTTATCACATTCTCTTCCTTGCAAGATACCATGTCATAAGTAATAATTTTGATTTAGTCATGCTTGAAATTTTGAATGTGTTGTTAATTCAATATAAAGTAATGTCACTTTGAATTGTAGAGTATTGAATACACCACCTCCAGGTTTGTTGTGTAGAGAGGTGAACCTTTTATATGCAAACTTGTCCCTTTTCCTTCATTTGTATCCAAAGTAATTACAAATTTATGACCCCCTCAACTTGTGACTGATTTTTGAAGGTCTTCTAGTACATTGAATTTGAACATTGGGGGAAAAATATTTTTCTAGTCAAATATCATAGAGTGAGGTGAGCAATTCATAGGCTTCCATGGAAGAAATGAGCACCATGAGGGATTTGGTAGGATTTACATGCCATCACAGTGTTGATATTACCATTGATATAAGTGCCGATATAGGACTATATCGATGATTATATGGACAATATATCGATGCTATTAAAAATAAAAAGAGCCCACTAACCCCCTAAGTGTTGGGGCTATCAAACTAGCCATTGGGATCTAACTTGACATACCCTATCCCTAGATCTAGAATCACACTTGTGTGTGACTGTGGTTTATGCTCGTGGGTTATCATTTGTATGGGTAGAATAACATATTTGCTTGATTTTCAAGTAGCATCATGCTGCATAACATGGATCCATGTGCTTCTATCCATGCAAATGATACTTGATGGGCATGATACTTTGCATGGGCCTTACAATATGCGAGTTTAAGGCTTGTGCAAAGTATCATGCCCTTCGAGTACAGGTGCTCTTTTCCCTCCTACAAGCACTTTCCCTTCTGCTACAACAACTCTTTGCCCTCCTATTGGCACTTTTTACCTCTTGCTTTTCCCTCTCATAATGGATACAACTACTCTTTCCTCTCCTACGGCTATTGTTTTTCCAACAAGCATGGTATGGAACATAGTGACACAAGGTGGCAATGTTGTGAGCTCTAGTGTGTTTTGGAGGCATGGTCAAGAAGAAAGTGACACAAGCTCGCAATATTGTGAGATCCAGTGTGTTGTAGAGGCATCATCAAGAACAAAGTGACCAAAGTGACCAAAGCTGGCAATATTGTGAGCTCTAGTGTGTTCTAGAGGCATGGTTAGGAAGAAAGTGAGAGAAGTTGACAATATTGTGAGCTTAGAAATTAGTAGTAAAAGTTCTTATAAGTGCTTGTGTAATTAACGCTAGCTACTGCACTAGTGAGTGTGAAATACTGACATCTGTCAGTAGAGCATGATGTTGCGGATGATCATGGTGCAAATAGATTATTACTCGGGAGAGAGAAGAACATGGGAAAAGGTGATTTGCCATCCCACTCCTATCTTAACAGGTAGATTACCATGTTCATAATCATCTAATTACATCGGGAGGGGGCAATATCAGAGGGCCCAATTAACGTTTAAAACATTTTAATTCGCAGGTTTAAAATGTCTGTTTTAATTCCCTCCCAAATCCTTATTTGATAGTGTGCCGTTTCTCCTTTGTTCAAGGGATAGCAACATAGTGAATGTTGCCCTTTTTGCAACTTTTTTTATCTAAGGTGCATACCCTTTTCACTTTATGTAGGCCATTTCTCACGTTAGAGAGCATCGTCTCTTTGATGTGCATCTCTCAAGGTGTTGGTAGGGTTGTCACTCTATGAATTTTCGGATGCAAGCTAAAGCTTGTGAAGACTCAAGACTAGTATTCAACTAAATGGCTTGATGTTGCTACCTCAAATGCTCCCACCACTTGTGAGCACACAACTTATGTTTTTTGCTTTGATGGCAATGATCAATTGCATGCATTGGCTTCCTACTGCTACTCTACTAGGAGTATTCTTTCTTCTTTCTCCATCTGCAAACATTGAGGGTTGTATATTATGAAATGCAATGACCTTTGACAAGCTTATGAGCCATATAGCAAAGAAATTGCATGGAAAAAGAACCAATACAAAATTGTAAATCGTGTTGGATTTATTAAATTTGCACATGCATAAATTACACATTTTCGAATTCTTCCATCCTAGGGTAAATCTAGATACCAATATCACTAACTATCAATGTTTTAAGACCATCATGGAGTAGTCCCACTAGTTTGGCTTCCATTTTTTCAAATGGTTTTGGTTTTCAACAAAACAAGAAAAGTTATGGAGCATGCCCTCAAATGGGTGTGCATAATTTTAGCACAACATTGAAGGCCCCTTAAACCACATCTAAGATTCTTAATTAGGTGTATACTTTGGTTGAGGAGAAGCTCACAGTGTGTACTTTTGAAGGTTTACTTGGTTTCATGTATGTGTATAACACATTTTTGATGCTTTTAAATAAATTGTTATATCCTATACTCATTAGGATGCATGCTTCAATGCATCATATAATGCTTTAATGGTCTTGCCTCATAACTTTATTCCATATTTTTTTGGTCTCATGTTCAATATTGGAATGTGTACTACAACTTGAAGACAAAGTTTGTCGAATTCCATTGAGCAATGCATAAGTTATGGGTCAAGCAATATAACTACATATAAAAAAAATCCTAAACCTCACCAACTACATGCAAGCAAACATTGAGCCTCTAGCAACCTCAAAACCTTGACACAACCATTGTTGCTAACCTACACATGGTGGAATTTCCTAAAGAGTTCTTGTTTAGTCCATGTATGCTCTAAGAAAATAGCCTAAAAACTACCTTTGAGCATGTTTTCACAACCATCCTACCTGGGGGGGTTACTAAGAAATATGTAAGGTAGCATGTGCAATCCACAGAAGGGGTTTTACATTTTTCTGGAGTTACAAAAATAATACATACATAAGGGTTTTTTAAATTCAAAAAGTGAAAATTTTCATACATAAGGGATACTTTAATCATATCAAAATTTATAGAAGGAGTGTATATAGGTTATAAAAATCCATAGTTAGGGGATTTTTTTAATACCCCTTGATCACACTTGCTATATGAGGTTTTTACATAGTGGCCCCCCTGGTCATCTTATTATTGATGTAGAGTGTAGGATGCCCATTGACAATGTATCTCTCTTTTAATTTCACTTCTGATAGATCTTTTGTAAAGGTATGAAGGGAGAAGGAAATGGATGCATTGGATGTCATGATTGTAAGATTAGATGGATAACTAGACCATGAGATGTCATGGAGAAGTTGTACAGTGGTATTGGTCCTTAGAATGTGCCTTAAAGAAATTGCATGGAAAAAGAAGCAATACAAAATTGCTTTAATAGTCTTTCTTCATAACTTAATTCCATGTCTTTTTGGTCTCATGTGTAAGATTGGAATGTGTACTACAACTTGAAGACAAAGTTTGTCGAATTCCATTCAGGAATGCATAAGTTATATATACCTACATACAAAAAAATCCTAAGCCTTACCAAAAATAGCTACGTGCAAGCAAACATTGAACCTCTAGCAAGCTCACATGGGGTAATTTCCTAAAGGGGTCTTGTTTATTCCATGTATGCTCTAAGAATATAGCCTGTAAACTACCTTCAAGCATGTTTTCACAACCATCTACCTGTGGTTTTTTAATTCAAAAAGTGAAAATTTTTATACATAAGGGATACTTTAATCATATCAAAATTTATAGGATGCATATAGGTTATAAAAATCCATAGTTAGGGTATTTTTTAATACCCCTTGATCACACTTACTATATGAGTTTTTTCCATAGTGCCCCTCCCCGATCATCTTATTATTGATGTAGAGTGTAGTATGCACATCGACAATGTATCTCTCTTTTGCTTGCAAGAAGAGGCATGAATTTTGCATTGAGTAAAATAAGGCTTGTGAGATGAAAGGATTGCAGGGAGTATCCAAAAGTGCAAAGAGTAGGGAGGTGAGGATGCAAGGCTTACAAGAAGAGGTAAGATGGACAAAATGATAGGGAATACTAATGATACATATCTAATTCTAACCTCGTACATTATTCTACCCCTTTTACAAAGGCAAAGTTGACCCTTATTCTTGATGAATTGTGGCATTTAATTAGATTAACTGCATCAACTGCACCGTGGTGGTTTGTTTATAGCATCCAAGTGATCTAGAGCGGTGGCTTGGAGTATTGTCTTAACATGGCACTAGGCTTGCATGTGTGACTTAATTTGGTAACCATAACCATTGAGTTTGATGGTGATACCATCATGCAATCCAAGTGGCTATAATTGTATGTGATCCTGATGGCTATGATTGCATGCAAGCCTAGTCAATAGAATATACATCCCATTGGTATGATGGTCCCTTTTAGAGCTGCCAAATTAAATCATCCTATAAATTCAAGCATTAGTGAATTTCTTGGCTTGTGGAGCTTACTCCATATAGTCCTCACCACATCATCATTTTAGTCATTAGGGGAATTTTGAACTCAAAAAGGGCTTTCCTTAAGATTTGTGATTAGCAAACCAGCCAATGGGAAGGCTTGGGCATTAAAAGAATGGAGGATTCCATATTGGCCTCTCATTGGTGGAGAGTCCTCCTTGGTCCCCACTAGGCTTCCACTTACCTCTCTCTTGACCCCACCACCTCTTGAGGCATTTACTCCCTCCTTTCACCTTTAAATGGTCCCCATACCCCTCCTAGGCTCTCTTGGTAGGCCCCAAATCCCTCCCAAATCCGTGACCTTTTTAAACCTCCAAAAAATTGAAATTTTCCAAAAGTGTCCCTAGCACCCCAAACTCCTTCCAGGAGTCTCCCCAAACTATCCCCATTGACTCCCCACCTTTCTTTGAGCCTCTTCCTCCTCTCTACCTCCGACTTAGCCTCCTCCCAACCTCTTCTTCCTCCTCTCAACCTCCTCTCAACCTCCTTCCAACCTCTTCCTCCTCTCAACCTCCTCTCAACCTCTTCCTCCTCCCAGCCTCTTTATCTTTGCTTGCTCCCATTCTTTCTACAATGTTGAAGCACTCCCCTTCCCCTAGGTCAAAGCTATCAATTCAATCTTGTGTGGGTCGCATTTTGAAGGACAACAATGATATTTGGATCCCTCAAGAGTTTAGGTTAATGTCATGGGTCACAATGCAACCATCTACAATAGGTCCATTCAAGGTTTCTAGAAAGGATAGAGCAAAGAAAGAGAAGCATTGGAAGGGTTGCTTTGTTGGGTTTTGTAATACAAAAAAAGGTGAAGGTTCAACACGTGTTCGAGACATGAACTTGGATCCTGCCCGTCAAAATTGCTTTCCTTCAAACTGTATCTCTCTTTTACATTAACTTTTTTTCATTTTCAGTTCAATTGTGTATTATAATGATTGTATGTGAGCATGCATTTTGAGAGAGGGTGTCTTGTGGTGATAGTAGAGGGGGAGAGAGGGAGGGAGAGAGAGAGAGAGAGATGGAGGGGTGTTAGGGGGAGATAGTAGAGGGGAGAGATTTGTGTGTGTGTGTGTGTGTGTGTGTGAGAGAGAGAGAGAGAGAGAGAGAGAGAGAGAGAGAGAGAGAGAGAGATAGATAGAGAGAGAGAGAGAGAGAGAGAGGTGTGTGAGAGAAAGAGAGTGAGAGAGAGAAGTGTGTGTGTGTAGAGAGTGAGAGAGACAAATTGATTGAACCATTAACGTCTTTGTTTGCTTTCTATGTAGATATCTTTCCCTCTACCAAAGTTGAAACCTAGCCTTTGGATAGTCTCATGGTAATATTTCAAGCTTTCCATTCAAATATTGGGGAATTAATGTTCTCAGGATGGAGTGCTGCCTCCTTGACAAAGCCTAGTATTTTTTTTCTATAATTCATGTTACCAAGTTCCTCGAAGAGAAGGCACATATGGAAGCCTACGTCCTATTCCTCTCCCTAACTTTGATAGTCCAGAATGGTCCATTCTCTATAGATGCATTTAGAATGAAGATGAGATCAGATATTCAATCATCAATGAAGTTTAAGTTCTGTTCAAAACTTGTGAGTGTTAGTTGGTTCATGCCCTCCATTACATTTATTTATTTTTTCAAATCAGTCTTCACTCACAAGACAAAGACCATGTGGGTATGCAAAGGCCTAGAAAATGAATTTCTTGATAATATTCTATACCCAATGTGGGATGTTAGGGAGGGTTTGCAGAAGGGAGACCATTTTTTATGTATACTTACTAAAGAAAGTATAGTAATAATATATCAAGTAGTGTGGAGTGAGATACGGTTATAGACGTTGAAAAAATAATCATGGCACATGGATACCTATGGATTGTGATGTAGTGGACACACAGAGGTAGAGGTACATATGCCCAATGGGGATATCCAATATCTTAGGTCACAGGTAGTTGGAGCTTGAAGCACATTCGAGAATACATCGCTGTCACCTTTGATGATAGTGATTTTTTCTTTACACTAAATGGGAAGATAGTAAGAAGGCGACTCGAAGGAACATCAATGCTTGAGAAATGGAAGCCTCCTTGTAACTTGTCCATTCATACTAGTATTGAATAAATGTAATAGTTATTTGAAGTGTGATGTCATTTGTACTGGCAATGAGTATACTTAATAAAATTAGTACTTTTTGATGTGTGTTGTAATAGTTTTGAAAATATGATATAGTTTTTGAAGTGTGTTGTAATAGCACTTGAATAAATGTAAAAGTTTTGAAACTATGTTGTAATAGTTTTTGACTAAATGTAATAGTATTTGTTAAGTGTGATGTCATTTGCACTAACATAGGGCCCCCTAAATTCAAAAAAAAAATCCATTATTTTGGGTGGTAGGGGAGGCGGGAGTGGAATATGATGGAAAATTATTTAGGCCAATATATTACATTGTCCAATATTTCATTACCAAAATTGTAGTTAGACTTTTAAGGTATTTAAAGAGACTGAAGTCAACTACATAAAGGTGTAGTTCTTTTGGAAATGGAGGACACAAATGCACCTCCATTCATCAATGTAGAGCCAACTCTTTTTCTAGCAACAGGGAAAGATGTGGATGTTGAGGAGAATCCTAATGTGGTTGCACAAGCCACCGTTGCTCTAGATTGGTCTAGTGCAACTTTGGACAAGGGAAAGCACACAACGAAAATAGAGCAGACGATAGAGTTGGTTGTGGTTCCCAAAGCAGGTGGGACATCATCCCTCATAGGACGGCTTGAAGAGGAAGAGGAGGAAGGAGAGCAAAAAGAGGAGGAAGAAGGTATGATGGATGAGGTTTTGATGCAAACCCTTCCATATATTTTGATTGAAAATAGAAAATATTTATTATTGATTGACATGTCAAAGTGCAGATCGTACTAGCCTAATCTATCACTTAATGAGCATAAAGATCACAGTGGTTCAAACCAAGTATGAAAAGCCATGGGGAGAGAGACCGAAAGTATGAAACACTCAATATATTCCAATGTGCTATATCAACAATACATGATAGGCATCTTATAGAGAGTGCCCTCTGAATAGTCAACACTTGTGGGATCCTCTAGTCCACATCTCTCCTTGTGGATATCCTCAATCTACATCCTCACATCACGTAGTCCAAATCCTACGGTGGCTACTTTAATTCTTTCCTATACCATACCTTAGCCTCTAATTCATGTGCTCATGGCACCATATCTCAACACTTCCCCTTAGTGCCATGATCCATTGGCTACCGCAAGGTGGTCAGATGTGAGTAACAAATCCATCACCTCCCGTTAGTGATGCATTGCTACTTAAGGTGGTCAAGTGTGGCTTTTTACGTGTCAATACCTCCCTTGGGTGCTTTCATAGCTACTCTCAAGTGGTCAAGTTTGATTTACAAACATGTGGGCTGAAGGTGGCAAGGTTGTTGCTTCTCAATGCTTGATGTCGATGGTGTTGTCTTCTTTGCTTGATGTAGCTTGATGCATGATGCTTTGTTCTTCCATGTGCCTTAATGCTTTATGTGTGGAGGCCATGTTCTGTGCTATGGTCATCTCATACACGTGCTTTTGGCATGCTTATGACAATGATGTGTGCATTCATGCGTCGCTTTTCCATTTGTTGCAAAGGGTCATACCATGAGCGTTTTTGCTTCAATGGTAGTGTATAATTTCTAACAATGATTCTGATCTGACAAGCAAGTAGAGCTCAAAAAGGCGAACACTTTTCCTTTTTGGAGCATGTGCAAATTCCTCTTGGATTTCAAGTTACGGCTTGTTAAAGATTCTGTGAAGAAGAGGGCCTTTGATGATGTGGCATGGGGATTCACATGGAGAATTTAAACTATGCTTCACAAGGGCCTCTGTGCTTAGGTGGCACTATTGACATGTGGTAGCCTTCTGACCCAAATGAGTTAACCCAAGGTTAAGAAAACTTAAACTATGGTCCAATCACCAAACCTAACGCTATGAACCTAACCCTGCTAGCTTAACCACTCCTAACCATGGCTTGTTTGGGTTGAGTTGCCATGTGTTAAATTTACCTAACCACACCTACAAGGTTTACTAACCCTATCTGCCATGTGTCATTATTTGGTGACCTTGGAAACTTTGTGGATGGAGCTTGCTTGTTGCTGAACTGCAGCATCATCATTGGAACTTTCTATTGTGCTACTGAGAGAGTCTTTTTGCAGGAGGGTTTTGTGAAGCTTTTGTCTTCTCAGACCATTCAAATTGAGCTTTCACATTTCTTCGAGATGAGGCAAGCAGTTTCTTCGAGTTTCGTTTGCTTAGTACCACTCTAGCAGCTCCAATTCATGTAGTTCACACCGTCAGCAGAGGTCCATGCCTCTAATAGAAGTTTCCAATGAGCACGTCATGCCTCTAGTAGCCATCTATAGCTTGAGTCAGCAGGAGCTCAAGTCTCAATTCATAATAGTTTTAGCTTCATTATCAATTTGTAGCAGAACGGGTGCGAGCAAGCCTCAAGGTCATACCCGACCCCTTTGCAGGAGTCATGGGCTGGTCGTCAATGCAATGGCCATGTAGAGGCTAGTTGGAGGTGTCGATTGAGCTCGATTGTTGCTAAGGATGGTTGCTAAATGAGTTGGTTCGATGGGTCATTCCTTCTCTACTTTAGCAGAGCTAATGGAGCTGGTCCAATGGGTCACTGGAATTGTTTGTTGTAGATTTCAAGGCTACATGTGCTGCTTTGGCTGGTGAGTCGATGCTGGAGGTCGCTGGAGGTCACTGGAGGTTCATCGACCAAAATTGGTAGCACATTTTAAGCGAACTAGTTATGTTAAAGCGCTTCATATCTACATCCCTCGTGCTTCCAGGCATCCACAATCATGACACCCACATATGCATATCTTCATTTCCGATTGCAACATAACAAGATTGCACCAAATAATTCCTAGGAGAGGGTAGATGGATGCACCCTTACTCTTGAAGGAAGCTCCTTTGTTATTGGGAGCCGTGGAGGGATGGGGACTACAGCTTTGGTTGCTGCTTGTGAGCATGTGTCTATAGAGTCAAAGCCAAGGGTGTGCTTTTAGCCTCTGCTCATAGTGTTTTTAGAGCCTTAGTGTCGCTCAAGCTTGACTTCATTCTCCCTTGAGACTGTTGCCTTGGTTAATGAAGAGGGAGCTACCGGCAGGGATGATGGTAGAAGAGAGGAGAGTCAGGAGGCTGAGCGAGGTGGCAAGGAAAATTCTTCTTCGATGAAGAGAGAGGAGCCAGAGATAGCTAATAAGGTCATGGGAGGGGCAAACTTTGCTATGCAGCTTCTTGAAAATGTCTATCTCAAAGTGAAGAGCCTCTACATGAAAGAACCTCACTCATCAAAATCTCCACTAAGCAAAAACCTCTTGAAGAAACTCACACCACCTCTCAAAGGAAATGAGCTATCCATGGCTCTGATACCATGTCAAAGTGTGGATTGTACTAGCCTAATATATCACTTAATGAGCATAAATATCATGGCGGATCAAACCAAGCACGAAAAGCCATGGGGAGAGAGACTGAAAGTATGAAACACTCAATCTATTCCAATGTGCTATATCAACAATACATGATAGGCCTCTTAGAGAGAGTGCCCTCTAAATAGTCAACACTTGTGGGATCCTCTTATCCACATGATCTCTCCTTGTAGATATCCTCAATCCACATCCTCACATCATGTAGTCCACATCCTAGGGTGGCTACTTTAATTCTTTCCTATACCATACCTTAGCCTCTAATTCATGTGCTCATGGCACCATATCTCAACATGACATTCAATATATTGAAAATTTGAGAGAAGATCAAGTACTGGGGGCACTCTCTGCTTGGGAGAGTAGTAGTAACTTAGGTTACTCAGAAGAGGGGTTGGATAGGTGCACAGATTTGGCACTTGCAAACACTTTGGAGCATCCGATCTTAACTGTGTGGGAGGAAATGCATGACTCTACTAATGCAGCAGAGTTACGGAGACGGAGTTCCATGAGGTCCAAGAAAGATTGGAGGCAGAGAGGGCACAAAAATGCTAGAGACTTGAGAATACTGCAGAGGTCTCATCATCGCCACCACCTCCAGCAATTGATGAGAGCAAAAGCTCCATCGATATAACTGGGCTGGGAATGGGGATGAACAAGATGCTGCTCACATTGTAAGTTCATGATATTTTGTCAATATGAATGAATTTATGTTCTTAGTTTGGCATTGAGAAGATTACTGATGTTATCTCAATTTTTAGGACATTATCAAAGTTGATAATTTTGTGACATGTAAAGGGGGTCAAGGTGACAACATCGGTGTGGATTTAGCACTAGGACACTACATGGGAATGTTCTAGCACCATAGCCTAGTGTGCTTCCATACTTTGTTCTCCCCTTATGGGAAGGAAGAGATGATAAAGTGCAGGGCACTTTCAAGGCTAGTCTCCCTTGTGCCTTTACCCCCTTCTACGTGCAAGTGTATTTTGGTGAGGCAGGACTTGGCATTATCTACTTTTGGAGAGAAACTAGTAGGAAGAATCATGGTGGTTGCTGCTATGGGTGCTTCGGTAGGTGTTTATGATGCTGGGAAGCTTGTAGAATCTTTCAGTGAACCCACTATTTTGTCAACTAAGAGGAGAGCAGCAATGGTAGCTAGAGCTAAGCAAGCAAATATTTTGTAAAAAGTGCATCTATTGGATGCAATATACAAGAAATATTGTATAGACATCAAAATTTAATATATATATCTCTTGTTTTCCAAATGGGTGGTGTTTTGCATTATAATTGAGTTCCATTTCTTGGATTTTAGTGTATCCTTAATTTAAATATACAGCTAATTTTGAAGAAAAGTGCATTCCCTTATCAAAGGTTTCAAAAATTCTTCAAGTTACTAGGTGTATGAATGGACAAGATCAAGATTGCTGATGAACTCTAATCAAGATAGTAGCAAAAGGTAAAATTGGATGCATAATCTCAAACCCTTCCATATTTAGATTCATCTTAGGACTAGGAATGTTTTGCATCCCAAACCTAGGAGGAAAATAGAACAATAATATGGTGGCTAATTTAGTTATATGCATGGTTAGTTGGAAGGATTAATGTAAATTAAGAGGATATATGCTCCATGATTGAGATGGCAAGCTCACTTATGCCAATGGTTCCACATGGAGATGCCAATAATCCACACGTATACTTGGTTGGTGTTTATGTATTATCAAATTTGGATAGAGAACAAGCATATGACTGACTCCAATCCTAGCATAGGAGATTGGGTTTTGACTTTTATGGAAATTGTGGCTAAGTGGTGCTACATACAATTAAAGACGTAGGCCTTATGTTGTAAAATGTTGTAAAGTATGCTAGGAATGGCCAAATTGCTTTAGAAGTGTGCCTTGATATTCTGAAGGCATTGGTGATGACTGCAATGAAGTTTGATACAAAATGGTAAGGTTGACAAATGCACTGATAACTATGAGCAATAATGGATTAAAATGATGTGAATAACATGACATATGAAACCATTGTTCAAAGTGGGTCCCAAGTTTGAATGTAATGATTGAGATATGGGTTTATAAATTGGGACACATTTCAAGCGTGAAGAAGCAAATTGATTGCTAATGCAAGCTAGGTTAGCATCAACGGGGAGAGGAAAGGAAAGAATACAAGATCTAGGTGGAGGAAAGTGGAAAAACATGGGGGAGGAGAAGATAGAGAGAAGCCCCAGAGATCTGAACTCACACGAGAAGGAGGTATAGGCATTGCATGCTTGTGAGAGATGTAAGGTGGCCGGTGTGCTTGCACAACAGGTAATGGAATCTAGGCTTCACTGTTACATCTGATTTCCTCATGAGTGCCACAACTAGGATATGTACTCTTAAGGGTATCATTAAGTGAGTGATCCAAAATAAATGTGAGGGCCTTTGTTCAACATAGGGTCCTTCTAAGCATGAAACGTATTAATTTCAAAGTAACAATTATCTTACCATAGTCCCTTTAGTGGACCTAGCGGTAAAATGACCCTAAGGATGAAAATGACATCTTAATTATCATCTTAACAAATGAAGTCAACACCTAGGGGAGGGTGCTAACATTCGTTATTATCTAATTCCCCCTACTATATTTCTTGTGTGTGTGTGTAAGTGATGGTGGATGCATCCCCCAGTTTAAAAAAAACTAAAAATAGTCCCCGTCTGGCCCAAAGTCATGCCTACGCACACCTGGGCCTCTCAGGGACTATTTTTTGTTTTGTTTTTACTGGGGGATGCATCCCTCATCACTTACACACACACACAAGAAATACAGTAGGGGGAATTAGATAATAAGAGCCCATTCTACTATCAAAGCCCACTGATCTTATGTTTGCTTAATAGGAAAAAAAAATGAAAAATAGCCCCTTAGAGGCCTAGGTGTGCGCAGGCACGACTTTGGGCCAAACGGGGTCCCCGTCTGGCCCAAAGTTGCACCTGGGCCTCTCAGGGGCTATTTTTTATTTTTTCAAAATTGGGGGATGCATCCCCCATCACTTAGACACAACACCCATCACACACACAATAAATACATTAAAAAAAACAAAAAAAAGTCCCTATACCAAGAAATACACAAAAAGAAGCAAAAAAAGCCCTTGAGAGCCTAGGTGCATGTAGGCACGACTTGTGTAAGTGATGGGGATGCATCCCCCAATTTGAAAAAAACAAAAAAAGCCCTTGAGAGGCCTAGGTGTGCACATGTGTTACTTTAGGCTAGATGGGGTCCAAGCCCTTGAGAGGCCCAGGTGCACACCTGGGCCTCTCAAGGGCTTTTTTTGTTTTTTAGGGGATGCATCCCCCATCACTTACACACACACCAATCACACATTGTATGTTGAATGCACATCTATGGAGAGGTTGGATATAAGCCATGTTACATCATCATGGTCCAAATGTAGACATATGAGTCCAAAATTAATGAAATAAGTGTTTCTATTTTATATTGGATATATTTGGTGTATTATGAACTCCTTTAAGTAGCCGTAATTATACTAACTGACCCTCAGGATCCGATAAGCACATCAGGCTTATGGAGATGAGAACATTAAGTTTTTGATGGTTAGGGGGAATGAAAAGGACAAAATATTCGATCAAAATTAGGGGGTGAAAAAGGAGTTAATATATAGAAGAGCCCTTGACATCGAACCCTCCAACTCCTTGAGCCCTCCCCCATGATGTTTTAAATACTAAGGGCCCCTAAATGAATGGGATATCATGGAGCCTTCAGGAAGTGCAAGGTACTTGGTGACCTTGATACTTACGAACTTAATTTATCACCCTCCCACCCTTGGGTGTGGTCCACAATGGCCACATGGGGACATAGCTCTAGAGAGAATCCGAAGCACATCAAGCCCAATGCCCAAGAGATGCAACGAGACCTTGGCATCCACTCCCTGAAAAACTCTGACATCCTGGATTTCAAAGTATCTTGGCGTTATGAGTTAGCCTAGACGGAGCACCTGACAGTAGTAAAGGGACCTCAAGGACATGCCTCCAATGCTGCCTTAGACTATGGAGAGCACACATGTGAATGACACAAGATCACTCTCCCTCTCCCACCCAGCCGCAGAGTGGCAAAGCCCCTTCTTCACCCAGTGGGAGCTTCTTACACTCCTGTCATCCAAGAGGAGCCTGGTAGCCTTGAAACTCTATCAGAAATGCTCACAAGAGCATGGTGACAAGGAGCTATGGTGGGATGACCAGTGGGCATCCCTCCCCTCGATAGTAGTTTCTTCCTTCCTTCTCCCTATGTTTCTATACCATGGCCCCTTATCTTACATTATAGAAACTCCTCCCTATCATTGTGTCCCATATGCTTCTCCACTACACTAAACAAAGGTGCTACCCGATGGGCTTGCACTTAGGAGACCCGTAGTAGAATTGGACATGCACCTATGGACCATCTGCCATGCCCTCACCCTAGTGCGGAGCTCGCGTAACTTGTGTGAAAGCACATACTACAAGCCCTACTAGTGCAGAGGCTGAGGGATCACATGAGCCCAGTGAAGCAATGAATGGTGATCCACGGTCAGCTCTACTGCGACATGTTAACGAAGAGCTTGATCTTGTGGCTTATGCCACAAACTACATTTCCTCGTTTTCTCATTAAATTTCCTTGAATATGTGCCCATATATTGGATAATGGAAGCCCTTTGTAGTTGTGAGGAGAGCTATATGATATGATATCTCACTAGGATCTGGCTAATAGAAGGAGGATATACTTGTACACTACATGTATCTCTCTCCCCCCTTGAGTTTTTTAGGAAAATATTACGGGAGGACTTTTAATCATGATTGTAATATTGATACCTAGCTTATGTTTCCTGGAATATCTAGAATGAATACTAATGAAAGTGGGACTACTGATCATAGAAGAATGCTACAATATTATATGCAACTATTTGACTCTAAGGCATGTTGGTGTCGTAATGGGTTATCAGGGGTTATTGTTGCTAAGAACTTCTTGCAATTTTTGGAGGCGGCATATATTATAATAGGATTTTTTGCTGTATTTATAAGATTAAACATTGATATGAGCTTATTGCAATTTGTCTGAGAATATGATGACTGTAAATAGTCATATACCTTATGATCATGCATGCAAGTGGTTTGAGAGCCTGGGGCTCAACATAGACATATTTACCCCCTTGCAGTACAACATTTGTACAAGTGGAGAATGGCAGTGGTGCCATAAGAAATGGCATTGAGAAGCCTAAACTCACATGTGCATCCCACAGGCTGATCCCTAGAGGGTAAGTGGTATGGGTGGCTAAGAGGATTCAAGAGAGCAATCGAGAGCTCCACTAATAGGCTCTTAGACAGAGAGCTGCCCTCTAGGAGCGAGAGAGAGTACTTCAGTGAGACTCAGCATCTATCGAGTGACTTAGGGAGTAGGAACCAGGGTCCTAGTGGCTTAGGGATCGCCTAGTGTGTGCACGATTGGAGCTACAAGATTTAGAGATTCCATGTAAGGCCTACAAACTCTGTAGAGGTGCAGCTAGAGTCTCAAGTTGTGTCACAATTGTTCATCTCAACTATATTTGGAAATATGTCTTTTGGAAGGTCTTGTAATTTTATGACGTATCATTGAAATACGTGATTGATTGTATGATTTGTCATTTAATGTGGTTTCAATCCTAGATTTGTGGCTCCCAAAGCCAACAATCTCAGTCCATTGGAGTTGCAATGCACCAGATGGCATCTACCCTCAAAGGGATTTTTTAGCAATATGATAAGCATATGTCTCAGAAGGTGACTTTTCTACAAGACAAAGCCACCGATGTAGCAAAGGTAGCACAACTTGAGAAAAGTCTCAGGGAAGGTGTAGAAGCCAAGGTAGAGGAGGCACAAGAGCAAGCTGAGGCCGCTACAAAACGATCGACATGGAAAGGCATAGAAGAGAGAAGTAGAGAAGCGCATGAAGGAGCTCCGAGATAGGCTCAAAGAAGTGAGAAATGATGGGGACATGGCAAACAAGGAGCTAGAAAAGATGAGAAAGGATCATGAAGATCAAAGGCCGAAAAGCAGCATATTTACAAATGGCTCTGCAACATGTAGAACGCATTGAACATTAAAAGAGACCAGATGATGGAGGAGCTAAAAAGGGAGAATGTAGAAACCAGAAAGGTGATGTAGGAACTGTGAGAGAGCTTCAAGGCCAGGAAGGATGGAGCAAAGAGTAGCTGAGGTGGAAAAGACAATGAGGAAGCTCCCCATGCCAGGAAGGATGTAGAGAGCAGCCACGGTGGAGAAAGTTGCAACAGCCACAATGGAGCAATTTGCAACAGCCACAGTGAGGGTTTTTTTTTTGAAACATTGTTGGAAGTCCAAAGAGTAAGCTACAAGACCCTGCAAGAAGATCATGATAGATGTGTGCATGAGCTTGCCGTGGCTTTCGATAGTATGAAAAGTAGTCGGTCGTCCTGAGAACTAGAGTGGATGTCTTGGAAATGGCCCATGAAGATGTTTTTGAGCAATTTATACAGCTTCAACAAATGTTGAGGGATTCAGATGAAGCTGTTGCATAGGAGCAAAAAGTGGAGGAGATGAAGGATAACATCCGCAACCTTAAGATGAGGGAGGAAGGAATCAAGAAGCAACTTCATCATGTACAAAGTAAGACTATGGTATTGATAGTTACAATAGTTAAATCAAATGCCCATCCTACTATGCAACAAGGTCTGAAATGCATGGTCTACCATATCCCCATCATAGATGACTATTGTATCCGATGGCCTGCGTGCTACCACCCTGTGCACGCTTTTTGATTTGGGGTGTTTGTGCATACAAAATCACTATGTAGAGAATGCCATTTTCCATTGCCCAGGTCATGGACAGATCAAATGTGCCTACCTGCTACATCTATCTATGACAAGAAAGTAGATGCTATAGCTCAATTTGCCATTTTGGCAAAAGATACAAAAGACAAGGAGCTCAAATTGAAGAAGGCCAAGACCGAGCCCGACTACGAGGAAAAGGAGCCAAAAGGGAGGGACCAGCCCCCTTCAAGAAGGAGCAAGAAGGGTTGGGCCTGCAACCATGAAGCTCAAATCAAGGAAAAAGGAAGCGGCATGAAGGGAGGGGCCAGGCCCCTGCAGGAAGGAACCAGCCCCATTCTAGAAAGGAGCAAGGAGGGCCAAGCCTACAATCAGGGAGCTCAACAAGGAGTCCTTGAGATGTAATCTCAAGTAAAGGAGTATTTGAGATGTAATCTGTGTGTAATCTATTGAATTGTTAATCTTTTGTCCAGAGTTTACTTGGGCAATGTTTTCTCATCCATGTGACTAGATAGTGTCCTTTGATCCACGCCAACACGGTGATAATAATGAGATGAAAGATTTTGATTTGTCAAGTAATATGAGACGAAAGATTTTGATTAAATCACTAATATGAGGCTGAAAGATTTCAATTAGTCAACTAATGTGAGAGGAAAGATTTTGATTAGACAACTAATGTGAGACGAAAGATTTCGATTAGACAACTAACATGAGACTGAAGAATGAGAAGGTCGGGCTCAATGAACTCAAAGATTTTGATTACCAAACTAACATGAGACTGAATATTGAGAAGGTCGCTCAATGAACTCTCTCCCTATTTAAGTGTGGTGCAAACACAACTAAGAGCCCATTATGAAATCTAGCCCCAAAACTCTGTACACCGATCCAAACTATATACACTAATCCACCTAGAGTGAATATATGGCATACCCAAATAACTTTGGAATGCTTTTGTTCTATCTGAAAATGATGTTGGACGACACCCTCATAGAAACAGACTCGGGGAAGAAGGAGGAAAATAGCTGCAAGGAGGACATGCTTTGATGGTGGGTGTATTACTTGGAGTTGGTAGAGACACTGAATATTAATTTCGCTGGCTATTGTTTTTCCTACTCCTTTAAGGTACTTGTCAAGCTCATGATGTAGGTTTCTTTTGGCAAGACATGATAGAGGCACAAAGATGTATAGAGCGCAAAGACCAAGATGAAGAGGACCCCCAGTGAAAGGACGAGTTACTATGGGTGTATAAGTCAGCAAAGTCAAGCAAGCAGTGTGTAGTCCAAGTGTGTCAAGAGGTCTGCCATTGTGCATCAGACTAGCCTAAAGAACTGGGAGATGCTTGCTATAGAGAGGCTGATAAGATAGTTGGGAGTATGGAATTTCCTTGAGCCACAAAATGTCATTCTATTTTGAAAAAATAAAAATCTTGTAGACATTTCTTGGACTTGTGGACTTTCTCATGGTGCTCGTAATACCTGATTTTGTATCGACATGCTTCCATGTTAGTACTTAAATGTTTTAAATAGCACCATGGTTGAAATCTGACTATTAACGATAACCAATCTAAAGGGAATTGTTTTAGTATAGCATTGTGCAACAAATTTTAGGACAGCATGGCAGTAGTGTAGGGATAGCACGATAGTAATGCAGAATAAGTTATCACCAGTGCGGTGGTTGGTTACACTAGGATATTAACAGACACCAGCATAGTGGTTTGCTTCTATTATTACAATATGAATGGATTTGTAGGATTTTTGGATTTGTTATGGAAAACAAGCACGGTGGTTGTTGGGATATACTAAAAACAAGCATGAGATGAAATCTGACGACGGTTAATGAAATGATAAACAGTCTCAAGGGCATTGTTTTAGTATAGCACCGTGCAACAAATTTTAGGATACAATAGTAGTAGTGTAAGGATAACACAATAGTTGTGCAGGATTAATGCAGTGCGGTGGTTGGTTGCACTAGGAGATTAACAGCCACCAGTGCGGTGGTTTCTTCTATTATTACAAGATGAATGGATTTGTAGGATATGTGGATTCGTTATGGAAAACCTGTGCGGTGGTTGTTGGGATATACTAAAAAGCATTGTTCCATGGGGATCGATGCCCATGCCTCCCTGATGAATGCACAATCTGTAGGCCACCTGGATCCTCATCGTGTGTTGCATGGGAGGGTAGGTTTTATAGCCTAAGATCTCTATGGGAGCGAGGATTACCAAAAGGCGAGCGATAAAAAGTGAGCGAGCCAAAAAAAGCGAGCAATAAAAAACAATAAAAGATTTATAAATCCCCCATTTCAGTGGCAAAAATAATAACTTATTCAAAAGTCCATATGTTTCCTCAATGCTAGAAGGTTATATATGCATATAACTTTCTGAGCCACTAACACTAATTTCACATCATCCATGAGATAGTTTGTATGTTCGATTTCCAATTCATTGTTTGTATTAAAGGCAAACCCTACAGTAACTACAATCAAGTTCTCTTTTTCCACTAGAATAATTGAGATCATCAATGCAACCTTCCACATAGGTGGGGTGTTTCCAAGGACTCCTTGCATGGATTAGTCTAGATTCCATGCATATGTAAATGCTTAGCTTTTTTAACTCTGTTCACTCTTGGAATGAAACCCATGTTTCTTTGTTACTGGAAAAATATCCGTCCCTAATGATTTATTCTTACCTCCCACTAATCTAACCAATGCAACAAATTAACCACAAATTCATATTTTGGTGCATTAAATTTTACTATATGGTGCACAAAGACATGATAATCATCTAAAGTACGCCTTGCCATTTGATTTGATATATAATGTGACCCTATTTGGACTTATAAATCAAAAGATACAAGGATGTGAAATGCGCTCCCTGTTTTGGCCCAAAAGAGGACATTTTCACATCCCTGTATTTTTGCAAGATGTCAACATATGATTTTTTTGGCCCAAAAGATGAGTTTTTAACATCCCTACATCTGTTTATTGTCAAATATAAATGGCATAATGTTACATATCAAATCAAATGACAAGGCATGATTTAGATCAATATCATGCCTTTTTGCACCATCTAAAAAAATTGTGTGCATCAAAATATGAATTTTGTGAAATTTTGTCCAATTTTTTGCACCAAGTTTAAAGCAAGGTTTCCCATTATGGGGAGCGAGAAGACACTGTCTATTTTGGCAAAAAAAAGCCCAAAATTTAAAATCCTCTACCTTTTAATTGCACTCTGGGGATCACTCTTCATAAACCCATAAAGCATGTGCAAGCAAGCATGTATTAAAAATTACCCCTATTCTTGCAATTTACATTTTGTCATGTAAATGGTTGAACCCATGTATGTGTTTACATTTTAAAATATCTACATATATAAATTACATTAAGTTGCTATTTTATAAATCCCCTCATGCACACAAACATGTAAGTCCCCCCACTAAAAAATACCCCTTAATGCACAAAAGTGGTATGTTACATGTTTATGAGTGACCCCCCAGGATAATTGCCAAACCCAAATGGGGTCATGTTACAATAGTCCTTAACTTTAAACTACTCAATTTCAAGAAATGTGATACGTAACCACTCTTTTGAATACTTTATACTTTAAGCAATTATTTTATAAAAAACTTAGATTCTTTCTTTGCTTGCTTGATTTTCTAATCACTTCAACTAATTGTCGCTCGCTTTTTTGGGCTTGCTCGCTTTTTCTCACTCGCTCTATTGATTGCCTCGGAGCAAGCCAGTGGCTTGTTCAAAGGGAGACCGTGAGTGGCACAGGATTGAATGCATTTGTAGCACATGCAAGCATTGTAGTTTGAAGCTAAAGAAGAAGACATTCAATGTCTATCCAAATGAAATTAAGGAAGACAACCATGTTGCTCTAAAATGGAGGAGATTTGAAATTGTCAATGTTGAAGGATCCAATAAAAAGAGATGGCTACTATCATATAAGAGCACCCGGCCAAGGGAGCTTGTAGGTCATGAGGTTTAATCCATCCCAAACACAATTTCACGACCAGGTGGCAGGATACGTAGTTCAAGATGTGCCTTGCCAATTTTCCTTGTGACACTTTTGTATTTGTCATAGATTTTGTAGAAATTTATTCATTTCATGAACAAGATGAGATACAAAGTGCTCACTAGTACAACAAGCAGATAATAGTTCTTGTGCATATCATGTATAGTCATTTGCTTGATTCTTCCATGCCTGATGCCAATCTACTTGCTTACTCACTAGAGTCTAGGTCAGTGCAATGCACATACCATTTCTACATTGCAGATGATAGGGAACATGACACCTTATTTGTGTAACATGCTTTTCTACTACATTGGGAATGGCTGGAAAAGGAAAACACCCATGTAGAAAATATTAAAAAACATTGGGTGTGGTCAGATGATGCTGCCTCTCAATTTGAATCAGCCCATAGATTCTACTTCATCTCAAGGTTCAAATCCCTGACCGGCTGTCTAGACATGATGTGGAATTTATTTGGGTCTAGCCATGGTAAGGGTGAACATGATGGATGTGATGTTATTAAGCAAGCTATGTTTAAACACCAATTAGCATGCCCTCAAGAAAAACTCAATGATGCCCATGATGATGTAATATGGCTTACAACCAACCTCTCACGATGTTGTTATTAAGCAAGATGTGTTTAAACACCAATTAGCATGCCCTCAAGAAAAACTCAATGATGCCCATGATGATGTAACATGGCTTACAACCAACCTCTCCATAGGTGCACATTCAACATACAGTAAACAAAGCCTTAAGAATATTGTAGTACATAGAGTGTTCCATGAAGTGAAAGTGGATGAAGTGCAAAGGAGAAGCCACCACGATTGCAAGGAAATTAAAGGAGTTCATGGTTTGCACAGCATATGGGGCTTTTCAAACAACCAACTAATTAAAACAAGAAAAGTTTCTTGTATCTACAGTGTGTGCATCATAGGGGATCACAACAATTGTGAGAACATTGCAACTGTGAAGACATGGAAGTGAGTTCAAGTTTCCCCTCTCCATTCAAATGGAGTGACAAACAATGGAGAGACAAATGACTCACCACAGTTTGGGGAGAGTTTTGATGACCTCATTGACTATTTGGAAGAGGGGGATAACTTTGCAGTTGTCACGGATTCTAGGGAGAATGAGGAAGATGACCCATACTTTCTATGGCAGTGTACAAAACCTAAGCACAAGGTTGAGGAAACATTTAAGGATAATTGAGGAACAACCTATGAGAAGTGGGATGTAGTAGCTGGAGCTTTTTAGTACAAAAAGACATCTAAGAGAGGCCGCAATTATGAAGTGCTACATATGAGTCCACAAACATGTGTGTACTCTCATCTAGTAAGAGCTATTAAGTTCCAGATGGAGCATGTGCCACAATGAAAGAAGGGCAAGAGTGTCTTCAAATTGGATTTAGACATGCATGAGCACATCTTGGGGTGTCTTGGAGCAGTGGATGAGGACGACTGAGATAGTACTAAGAAAATGTATGTAGTCTCATTGCAAGGAAACAATATGTCCACTTGTCCTAGAAAATGGAGTTTGTATTTGAGACTATGCTTCTTTTTAGTATATCCCAAACAACCACCGTGCTGGTTTTATTAAATTATTTTTGTAAATCTCAAACGGTAAATCCCATGCTTGTTTTTAGTATATCCCAACAACCACCGCATTGGTTTCCCATAACGAATCCACACATCCTACAAATTCATTCATCTTGTAATAATAGAAGAAAACCACCATGCTGATGGCTGTAAATTTTCTAGTGCAAACCAACCACCGTGTTGGCAATAACTTATCCTACACTACTACCATGCTATCCCTACACTATTATCGGTCTCAATGATCTTTTGGCTAACTGGATGTATGTGAAGATTGTGGGAGAGAGGGAAGGAGTCTCACTTGCGGCTTTGTCACATGCACAATGGGGGAATACACACAAAGGTGGAGGCTGAAAACAGTTTTCCTCTTCTTAGTTGTGAAAGCCAAAAGAACTCAAGTACAAAGAAATAGAAGAACCCTATATGTGGGTCTCAAACCAAACTCAACTAACTAAGGTGGCATACTAACTGAGCCACGAACTAGTGTAGATAAGGATAGTTGTCATCCAGCTATTATTCGTGGGCGGTGTACCAACCACATCTCCAGCTAACAAGTCGGTGACATAAATGCACAACAGTCACCCTGGCATATCGCGAGTGGAGCTCGATATCTCAACACTCCCCCTCGAGCTCAATTCCAAATCCTGCACACCAAGCAGGTCTCTGAACTTGTGCAGCTTCTCTGTGCCCAATGCTTTCGTGAATATGTCAGCTACCTGATCCTCTGTGCTGACATAAACTAGATCAATAAGACCTAGTAAAACCTTCTCCCGCACATAGTGATAATGCACCTCAATGTGCTTTGTTCTAGCATGAAAGACTGGGTTCTTTGCCAAATGTATACTGCTCATGTTGTCACAATAAATGACAACCGGCCCATCTGTAGACTGATGCATATCATAAAGTAGCTTATGCAACCAAGCTACCTCACATGCAGCCATTGCT
The DNA here is from genome assembly GCF_047967505.1 of Dipteris shenzhenensis. Lineage (NCBI taxonomy): Eukaryota > Viridiplantae > Streptophyta > Polypodiopsida > Gleicheniales > Dipteridaceae > Dipteris > Dipteris shenzhenensis. The sequence goes on along the minus strand of NC_141603.1, from coordinate 8,624,190 downwards.
GCACCCCTGTACTCAGCCTCTGTGCTCAACAAGGCAACTGTAGGCTGTTTCTTGCTGCTCCAAGTGACTGCAGCACTCCCAAAAGAGAACACATATCCACTGGTAGATCGTCTATCTGAAATGCTACCAGCCCAATCAGCATCAGTGTATCCATGCAACTGTATCTGAACCCCAGCCTCATAAAATAGTCCATACTGCAATGTGGACTTCACATACCTGAGTATGCGTCTAGCCGCATCCAAATGCGGTTTCCTTGGAGCCTGCATAAACTGACTTATCATCAACCTGTTCTGTAGATGACTGTGAAGTTGATGCTTCTATCTGCTGTGTAGGTGAGGTTTTCCATTTTGATTCCTCATCAAAGATTACATCTCTGGAGATAATGACTTTGCAGTTGATGGGATCATACAATTTGTATGCTTTGCTTTCTTCATTGTAGCCGACCATGATGCATTTGCATGACTTCGCATCCAATTTCCTGCAATGATCATCATGTATGTGGGCATATGCTATGCAACCAAATATGCGGAGATGCCCAATGCGTGGCTTGTGTCCAGTGAATGCTTCGTCATACCTTGTATCGGTTCGGTAGGAAGCCGATTAAGCAAATAGTTAGCTGTAGCTATTGCTTTTGCCCAATACTGATTCGGAAGATGCTTTTCACTAAGCATTGCTCTAGCACTATCTACTAAAGTCCCATTCTTCCTTTCAGCTATTGCATTCTGCTGAGGAGTATTTGCACATGTGAATTGTCTTCGTATGCCGTGATTTTTGCAAAAGTTCATGAATGCTGAAGACATGTATTCACCTCCTCTGTCTGATCTCATGACCTTGATTTTTCTGCCTGTCTGGTTTTCTATCATGGCTTTGAATTCTTGAAATTTGGAAAACACTTCAGATTTCTCTTTCAGAAAGTAGATTCAACAATATCTACTGTAGTCGTCGATGAAGGTCAAGTAATAAAGTGAACCATTAATGTTGCGGGTCTGGGCATAACCCCATACATTTGTATGAATCAAATCAAGAATACCTCATGCACGAGAGGTACTTCTGACAAAGTTGGTTCGCTTTTGTTTGCCGAAGCAGCATGCTTCACAAACCTTTCCAAGAAACTATAGCTTCGGAATCCCAATTGCCATATTCTGATTCCTGAGATCTAACAAGTACTTGAAGTTGGCATGACCATATCTCTTGTGCCATTTTGGAGATAGTGGCATCTATTGCATTTGAGCTGACATGGCATGCTTATCTGGTACTGTAGCTAGCATTCTGTATAAGCGTCCTTCCTTGACACCTTTTGCTACTAGCTGACATCTTTTAGATTTGTCTCTGATAGTGCATTCATCACCGTCGAAGATGACTTTGTAATTGTGTTCCGTCATTTGACCTACTGACAAAAGGTTCTTGCTGAGCTTCAGAACGTAGAGCACATCTTTGACTAATCCTTTTGTACCAGTGAAATTGTTCATAGGGATAACACCTGTCCCTTGAACTGGATTCGGTGTATTGTCTGCTGTGTAGATGACATTTTTCTGTCCTTCTAATGGTTTCATCTCTATGAACCATTCTTGATGATTTGTAATATGAGATGATGCACCACTGTCGATGTACCAAGGATCCTCTTCCACTTGGTCGACTTGATAGCTGAAATCCTCTTTGGGATTGAAATCAGTGTCTAGGTGCATTGTATCAGTCTATGCAATTTCTCACTTGCAAGAAACATATTTCCATGTTCATTTGCAAAATGACTGTGACTAGAATGTCCACCATGATGATTTCCTCTTCCTCGAGAATTCCCTCGACCGCCTTGGTCGTACTGCTTCTTGTGGCAATCTCTTTCATAGTGTCCAAACTTGTGACAGTAGTTGCATAGAATGTTTGACACATTGGTGGATGCATTCGCTTGTCCTTGGAATCTTCCTTGGTTGGAATGATTTCCTCTTTGCTAAGGATGATGCTGATGCTGACTTTGATTTTGTTGATGATGACCACTTTTCTGGTATGATCTACCTCTATTTCTGCCTCTGCCTCTGCTTCTGTCTGAAGCTGTGAATGCCTGATCATTAGAATGACCTTTACGTGCTTGAATGGCTTGAGTCCTGAGTTCTTCACCAAGTAGAACTGATTGAAGTTCTTCCAGTGTTGGAATTTGCCGTTGGATGGCAATACTCTGGACTAGATTCTCGTATTCTTCTCCTATTCCATTCAGGATTACTTGAACCATTTCTGTGGGATTCATAGTCTCTCCTGCTGCTGCAAGTTGATTGTTGTAGTCTTTAATGCAGAGTACATAAGCATGACCGGTTTCACTGCTGTTACGGAAACTCTGGTTGATTTTGTTTCTCAGGGTGAGAATCCTGGATGTGTTCTTAGACTCGTAGAGAGCTGTGAACATATCCCATGCTTCTTTTGATGTCTTAACTGTGTTGAGTTGTCCTAGCATGACATCTTGCACATTTTGCTTGATCAGGTGATAGGCATACTTGTCTTTCTTATCCCATTCTGCTTGAGCTCGGGCAATGGCAGGATCTACTACTGGTGCGAAAACTATTTGTGTAGATGTAGATCCTGATATAGATTCCGTTGCTGTTGCTGTGACAACAGATGGAGTAGAGCTACTGGTGACTGGATCGGCCAATGGTCTAGGTGTAGACCCATCAACATACTCCCATTTGTCCTGAATCACAAGAATGGTCTCCATTCGGTATTTCCATGTACCGTAATTGGAGTTGTCTAACTTAGCAGATGCCTCCAGTTTGAGGTTGCTAGTCGACATGGCGCAAAAAATGTACTCAAAAAGTGTCCTAAAAATCTCTGTATGAATCAACTGCAAATACACTGAAGATGCCAAGTGAAATCTCTGTACCAGTGGAGCTAGTCGCATTAGATAGTAGAAGCGTGAGCTCGTGAGCTAGGCATTGGAGGCTGCTGGGAGCCTTGGAGCGCCAGTGGCTCATAGTTGGAGAGGTCCGTTTGTGTCTTTCAATGAAGCCGGTCGTTGGAGGATCTGTTGCAGGGTTGCCTTGGTGAGCCATCGGTGGGCTGGCCGTAGGAACCATCAGAGGCTGTAGCCCATGAGCGAGTCAGAGGCTACGCTTGGAGATAGAGCGACTGAGCTTTGCACATGCGTTGGAGCAGCCGTATGCCTTGGAGGACTATAGAGCCACGAATGGAGCAGCCTAGAGCTTCGACGAAGGCTTAGAGCCTCAGAACCTTCCTTTTCGAAGCATCATCCAAGACCGGGTTGCCTATCATGAATCCTTTTAGGCTGATTGGTGGGTACTGATCAAGCTTGTTCCTGTCGAAAATTAATTCTGCGAGCTGTGGCATATAGTGGCCTCCGTAGCTTTCGCCAGAGAGATAGAAATCGCGGGTCTTATACTCAAAAAAGCGCATAAACCAAGCAGTTAGGAACGAGTATGCGTCCTCTGCTCCAGATCCGGCCCAAAGCAAATGGATAACCAGAACTACTAGTACAGGAGTCTGAGTCGATGAAGGCAGTTGGGCTTCCAGCAGCAGGTTACAAAGGACAAAACTTCATTGTCGAAGCTTGACAAAAGGAAAGCAAACACTTGCTGCCTAGTCTTGGGAACCAGCAAAGGGTAGAGAGTTGCAGAAATTCTCGTCCTTCTTTCTCTCAAAACTAGTAGAACTTCAAACTCTCTCTCTCAAACAATAGGATCTCTCAATCTCTCTCACATGAATGGAATTGTTTGATGGAAATTTCTAACAAGTGAACGGAAATTCTCTTTCATCAACAGAATGAAAGAATGGAAGCACTCAATCTCTCAATCTCTTGATCTATCTCTATCTCACTCTCACATACGGATCGCAATGCGTCAGCGGAAGGCAAGGGAGCTCTAATACCATGACAAAATATGAAGAGGGGAGAGGAGAAGAGTGGAGATGAGGAGAGAGGGCACAGCTAGAGAGCACACCACAAATGACTAACTGTACAGTAGATTTAGTCGAAAAAATAGAATATATACAAACCCTTTTAGGGTTAGGGTTAGGGGATCTAACCCTTTCCTTTATAGCACTCTATAAGGTTAGTGCTATGCACATATGATCACATGATGGTGCTATGCACACATGATCACATGATGTTGAGCGTGAACTCTCAACATTTTTGTCCCATCTGGGTCACTCTCAAGGCCTTGCTAGTTCCTCTACTCTCACATCTGTCCTCTATTGCAGCTTTGTTGGGGAGAGTGTTGTATCTTCCTAAGCAACATTTTCTAGTTTTGAGCAGGGACATCCGTTTTTGTGTCTTGTGGGATATGGAAGAGCCCATTCCTTCGTGTTTAGATATTGATTATGGGTTTCCACATCCTTTTTGCATTCTCTTAATTTTTGCATCCTTCCCAAATGCGTGTTACAAATGTAGACAAATTGGTCATTTTGCTCAGAGTTGCCCTTTAGCCTCACATCAATCTAATCTTATCAAGGGCACCTTGGTTCTCCCTCGGGTTTCTACTCCTCTTTGCTCTGAAAAATTGGATCAAAAGTCTAAGCATACAAAAGAATGGAGAAGGGTGCACCCCGAAGGGAAAGCCTCAGTCACAATGTCGTTTTTAGTTCCTTTGTCAAATCCCTTTCAAGCTCTTTCTTTCTATGATACTCTTATGTCAGATACTTAGTTGTAGATGCCTAGAATGGTTCATCATGATGTTCCCTCTTCCTATACTATTTCAACTTCTACTACTATTGATATATTTGATCCTCAAGAGCCCTCTTCAATTCAGGGGGCATCTTCATCAGACACTCTAGCTCTTGAATCATCGCCTTGTAAGTTGTAGGTGGATCTATCGAGTACACATGTATGGAGAAGGAGATTTCTTCTGCCCTAAAGAAGAGCAAGAAGATGTCATGAAGGACAAGGCCTTACGGGAAAAGGATCCAAGCAATAAGAAGTATGAAGTCTATTGTGATGATATGATTGTCATCAATAAGGGAGATCTCATCCAGGGGGCATTGACCCTAACACCTAGTTTTATGTTGTGTTTAAGTTAATAAGGTGCTCTGCCATGGATAGTCCATCCTAAAATGATATGTTATTTCCATTTTAGTTAGTCATGTTTAGGCGCTTTGAGTCATATCCTATGGTGATACCCAAAGACACATATTCCAGGTGGACTCTCTTATTGTAAACCAAGGTAACCTAATTTGGAGTGAGATCATGGTGGAGCTAGGGTGTCCACATGAGTCTACTGCTGATGCAACTAGAGTGAGAACAAGGTCGGGAGCATGAAAACGATGTAGTATCCATTTGTCTACTACCAGGGTAGAAGGTCATCAATTTAAGGGGGGGTATGTTGGATAAATTGATGTTTAGGGGACACACTTATGGACATGGTCATGTGGTGTGTGTGTGTGTGTGCCAATGTGCTAGTACTTGTGTAGGACATGGTGTGAGTGCTAGTGAGCACCATGGTAGGTGTGTCAGGTGACTCATCATTTAGGTGTCACCCATCTAGGTGTGATTGAGATAAGTTAGGGACTTGGTGGCCAATTTGATGGAGGACTTGGGGGTGTTACTGATGGAGACAATTAGGGAGATAATCATGGATCTAGAGCCACCTACTCAGGGGCATTCCACTATATGTAACTCTACTCAAATAAAATTAAACTTGCTATTACTCCCATTTGCTCACTTGCTCATGCTACCTTTCTAACACATGATAATCTCTAACTTGGACATTGAGATTTGCATATTAAATGGTCCTATAGTTACTAATTTGTTTTTCTATTTGGCAACACATTTTATTTGCTTATGCACCATACATGGCATGGAATTATGGAAGCATTAGAGTTTGGTCCACTCAGAGCATGGAAAGATCGCATTGTCAAGCACGTTGTGCATATAATAAAGCAACCCAACATGGGGGTGGTAGAACTAAGTCAAGCCCAATGGTTAAATTGGTTCAATGGTGGTAGATGCATATCGAAATAAGAGTAGTTGCAACACTAGCATTCAAAGAGTCCTTAGTGTCCCATGCAGTGCAAGATGTTAGCGCGAAACATCAAAGAAGAATATACAACTCATCAAATACAAGACAGAATCATGCAAGGTGACATGCAACCCGTCATAGACAAGGGCACATATGGGTGGAGACAAATGAAAATGATGGTCTAGACTCTTCAATGTGGATGCCCATGCATAAGTTTCAGAATTTCTTTGTAATTTTAGCTTTGTAATTTTAGTTATGTGATTTGCAATAAAGCCAATGTATAATGGCCATGAGTTACAGTACAAATGAGAAATTTTGAGATATTGGATGTTAATTATAAGTATTTAGCTCAAGGTTGCACCAATTTTACTTTTTTTAGAGTTTTTATTCAAACAAGTATTTTTAAAAATTAGGGTTTTGGGCCCTATATAAAAGAATGGGCCCTCATTTTCATTTCATTGTTCAAAGAGCTCTCCACTCTCACACGACCTCCCACTTGCCCCTGACATTTCCACCCTCTCTCTTGCACCCTCACCCTTTCTCTCGCACACTCTTTCCATCCCCCATGGCCAGGACCAAGATCAAGGCACCATGGAGACTGGCACAGCCAGACCCACCTCCAATCTCAAAGACAGAGAGTGATAGCCTCCCCCCCCTCCCCCTAATGATCCCTATCAAAGGGAGAAACTACCAATCTAGAATCCAGACAAGGAGGAAGGAGCAAGCCCATAGATAGAGGGATAGAGGAAGGCACAAGAGGGACAAAGTAAGGGCCTACAAGAGGATCATTATGTAGAGGCCGATGACTCAAAGAGCATAGAGGAGGAGCATGAGGAAGAGGAACAACAAAGGACAGAGTAGAGTACTAAGGCAAGAACAGACAATCAAGGTCCATGCCAACGGGGGAGAGGACACCGAGCTCCAAGTCCAAGGCAAAGAGGCCCTCAACATCTAGGAAGAGGCCCTCCACATCAAGGGCAAAGAGGCCCTCCTCCAGTGAGGTGATACAGATTCAAGCCGAGGACGGTGGCACTTCGGGAGATCAAAAAGTTTCAAAAGTCCATCGATCTGCTCATCCCGATGGCGAGCTTCGCAAGGGTGGTACGCAAGGTCATGCAAGACCTCAATAATAGCTCAACGTCTCGGTTTTATAGGCACAGAGTTATAGAGGCTCCCTAGCATTTTTCTAGATATGCCTTGCTTGCCATGCAACATGTAAATGAGGCCTACCTAGTAGACCTCATGGATGACACCCAGTTGGTTGTCGTCCATAGGAAAAGAGTCACGGTGACCGCCAACAAAGACATGTAGTTTATTGTCCATCTTAGGAAGCCCAAGGGCACTTAGGGATGTTGTATGCTCCACCTTGGGCGATAGTTAGAGTTCATGTACTCTGCCTATGGGAATCTGTCTTGTGTCAGCCTCTTTTCAATATAAGAAAATGTTTTTTTTAATTGTCTTTATATGTACAATCTAAAATTTATTTTCATTGTATACAACAGCAAAATGAAATAATAAACATCAAATCTCAATAGAACATGCAAAAGGAAATAATACTCAATTTTACTTAACATGGAAAAGGAAACAATGTTCTGTAGTGGGAAGAGAAAATAATTTTCAAATGGTATTCCTTATTGACATAGAGTAGTATTACAAAGAGCACCCACTTGAACGCACAGGCTCCTCTAGTCTATGCTTCTTCCTACTTGGCTCAGATCCCTTTTTTGCTTGCTGAAGTAGAGAGGCTTGCACAATTTCATTCTCTATAGCCTAGGGATCTATAACGCCAACTAGCCTTGTAATAGCTATGATACTATGGAGAGGACTGGATCGTGTGTTTGAGAACATGATGCTACATCATGTACATTGGAGTCGTCCCACTTGCATTTGTTGAGCAACACGGAGAAGCCCTCTCCAAAATGTGTCCCAAGGTGTTTATAAACATTTTCATCTTTGAAGTATTATGGCAACTCAACCCCTTCTCCCTTCTTGCATGTGGGTAGAGTAATGCCACCATGCACATCATGTTGCATCATGTACATTGGATTCGTCCTTGAAACTACACTTGCATTTGTTGAGCAACACGAATAAGCCCTCTCCAAAACAATGTTTTGTAGTGGGAAGAGAAAATAATTTGAAAATGGTATTCTTTATTGACATAGAGTAGTATTACAAAGAGCACCCACTTGAATGTACAAGCTACTCTAGTCTACGCTTCTTCCTACTTGGCTCAGATCCCTTTTTTGCTTGTTGAAGCAAAGAGGGTTGCACAATTTCATTCTCTATAGCCTGGGGATCTGTAAGGCCAGCTAGCCTTGCAATAGCTATCCTGTGTTCGAGAACAAAAATAAAGCTACACTATGCCTAACCAAAACAACACGATCTGCAATAGGACGGATGGGCCTCATCTTCACCATCTGACTAAGGACCCTGAACTTCATGATATTTAGCTTTCCATCCAACAATGATAAATGTCTATGGAACACCAAAATGTGTTGAGCCACTCTGTTTATGTAGTGGCTGCTGATCGAAGCCATCCCCCCACTAGAAGACCCTCTGGTTCCACCCTTGCATCCTGTATATTCATCAACCCATAAGATATCATGCAACCAGCATATCACATCAAAACCCGAAGATTATATAAATCAATAAAACAACATTTTTTAGGAATTAATAGGAATAAGGTTTTTCCACAGATGAAAAATAATATGTTTAAAAAATCATATTTGGGAGGCCACTGAGACATCAGCAACTATGTGCATCATTTGTATGCAAAAAAAAACCCCTGCAAGCCCCAAATCTGACATCTTACAACCACGACCCAATTTATGCACTGACATCGTGTGACTAGAGCCCAGTTTCTGCAGAAACTGTGGGCTCTAGTCACACGATGTTAGGGCTTGTAGGGGTTTTTTTGCATACAAATGATGCACACGGTTGCTGATGTCTCAGTGGCCTCCCAAATATGATTTTTTTTTAATATTATTTTTATATATTACAAAACCATAACCCTAATTGTTTCCACAAATGGAGTTGCAAGGGCAAGTGGCAGAGGGGCAAGTGGCGTTGGCTAGATGTCCTAGGTTTAAAATCATAAAATTTGGTTGGGTTTTGTACTCTAAACCCTAAACCCTATTTTTTATTCCCTAAAACTAATTGTATTCCATGTGGCCTGAATAAAAACCATAAACCTGTTATTTTTCCTATGTTTTAAAACCATAACCCTAATTTTTTCCACAAATGGAGTGGCAGGGGCAAGTGGCAGTGGGAAGATGTCCTAGGTTCAAAATCATTAAAATTTGGTTGGGTTTTGTACCCTAAACCCTCTAGTCACACAATGTCGGATTTAGGGCTTGCAGGGGGTTTTTTTGCATACAAATGATGCACATGGTTTGCTGATGTCTCAGTGGCCTCGCAAATATGATTTTTTTTTAATATTATTTTTCTATAACCCTAAACCCTAATCGTTTCCACAAATGGAGTGGCAAGCGCAAATGGTAGTGGCAAGATGTCATGGGTTTAAAATCATAAAATTTGGTTGGGTTTTGTACTCTAAACCCTAAACCCTACCAGCTGAAGACAAAGCAATGATTTTTGTTGCTAAAATGGAACCTAGAATTATACTGATGATTTTGAATCACATGATGAAGCTGGCAAAGCTACATACCTTTTTTGCCTCATCATGGACTGCGTTAGCTACAGTATCCAATTGGACTCCCTTTTCTGGTTGGTCTTGAACTTCATGTTGGCTTGAGGTGCCAACTTCTTCATCTCTCTCCCCGAACAATTCCCTCTGCACTTTCATGAACTGCTCATCAAACATGTCGTACTCTGGTGCGGCATCGTCGATTGCCTTCTGTGTTAGTTGGATTGCCTCCAGATCGGTGAGGCTCGAGTCATCAAAGCATGCAATCTCATCGATTGCTGGATTGACTAGAGCATCAAAATCAATGACATCATCAAAGGTGTCATTCGTGAGCCAACATAGCACTTCATCCTCTCGGAGACCGATTTCTTCCATCACTTCCAATAGGGTGAGGTATTCCTCATCCTCAATCCTGATTGGATCAATTGAAGCAAGGTGTGGCTTGGTTGCTGCCTCATCTGGATTATAGGTAGAGGATGGATATGCACGAGTCAGATTTGAAGATAAGATGACCTCGCTTTCAACTTCTCCTCAACTAGGTTAATAGTATGCTCCTTACGCTCCAGGTCTAGGTTTATGTCATCTCCTCCACCACTTATTGCTGGACTTGCTCCACCACTTGTGGATGCAGGACCCTCGGACTGCTCGCCACCAACATCAAACTTGCTAGTCGCAAGGACAACAGTAAGGGCCACATCTCTCTCGATCAAATTAATTGGGGAAGATGAATCATCCTCGATGTGGGATAGGGAAAGAAAGAAGGGGAAGAGAGTGGAAGAAGAAGGGGGAAAGAGAGTAAAAGAGTGGAGACAAAGAGAGAAAGAGAGGAAAGAAATGGGTAAGGGTTCTTAAGCCCATCACTTCACAGCTATTGTTTTAACCTTGCGTCATTATATAGGATGAGGAGAGCAGCGAGGGGGCACATGCACCACCACCACACTTTGAGCCAGATGATCCTCTAGAGGAGGACAAGGGTATGGCGAACATGATTGATTCTATTTTTGGAAGCACGATGGGAGATGGGGGTGAGATGTCTGAGCATGAGACCATGATGCGAGATTTGGCATCAACACACTTGTATGATGGTGCGAGGATGACAAAACTATGAGCTTGCCTCTCGATCTTGAATTTGCATGCAAAGTATGGCTGGTTAGACACAAGTGTCTCAACCTTGATGAGGTTAGTGCAAATCATGTTGGGATCCTAATTGTTTTAAAGTTCCTCGGTCTTCGTATCTCGTTCCTAATTGTTTAATTAGTATCTCATTCTTAAGGTTTCTTGGATATGCAAATTGCAATAGATTGCTCCAGAAGATGTTGCTTGCCCCAAATACCATGCCCAATTCTAGAGACGAAGCAAAGAAGATGTTGACAATGGTTGGGATGTATTATGACACCATCCACGCTTGCCCTAATGATTGTATTTTGTTTTGTCAAGGAAGATGATCATGTGGTTACCGAGGTCCTCCAAGGCCAAGGGATTGAAAGAAAGATGAGCAAAGAGCAAAGGGAGAAATTCAACAAGTTTTGTATCCTCAATAGTCCTAAGATACAAAAATGGGTGGAGAGATATGAAGAGGCCAAAGCAGAAAGAATAAATGAGAGAACGAGATTTAAAGTCATGCACAGGCGAAGGGTACCATATCCACTAGAGCTTGCTCTTCACCACAGACACATGTCACGTGATTGGCTACAAGAAGTTCTTCATAAAGCCGAAGATGATGGAGAGGACATAACCGATCGAGAGCGAGAGCTTGCAGTCGGATGTATGCCACATGTAAGTTTCTTACCTTTCTACTGAACTTGGGTATTTATGGTCACAATTGCTACAAAATGCATCCTCATTGTTTTAATCATGATCTTTTATAGTACAAAAAGTATTGTGTGTTATGGTCACATGGAGGGCATTTTCTTGTGGAACGCATCGATTCAAGGAGAGTCACCAATGCTATCTAAACATATGAGCCATGCTATGTGTCCTTGGCAACTCATTCGTATTATGTTCTGAAGAGCTCGGTAAGAAAAACTTTTAAAACGGTGCTAGATGTATTCCTGAGTGTTACTTAGAGATCACAATGATTTGGGGTTGTGAATCCTAAATCATTAAGGCTGCTACACCCTCAAACGGTTAAAATAACTTTATGATAACACATGAAGAGTTCGATAGGGATTCAGGAGCCCAACAAGTCTTCAATTAATCAGTGGTGGAAAATATGTGCCGAATTCAGTGTCTTAATCATACATGAAGGTGAGTTCATGAACTATAAAATTCCCAAGGGGGCATAAGATCAAGAAAAGAGTAGATGGAAGCTTTCATCGCCCATAGAAGGTTTGAACTATTGATTGGTAACTTAGTTACTAACCCTTAAGGTGCACACAATAATTGAGTTGGTCATTATAAGATTAAGAGAACAGATGAGGAATGTAAAAAGGCCAGTTATAAAAAGCTTGAAAAATATGTAGTGGCATCATGGCAAGAAGATTGAGTTCATAGATGGTCGGTTATGCAAATTCAACGTAAAGGATCCTTCAAATCAAAATTTATCCACATATTTATGATAAACATTACTTAGCCTGAGCATATGGTTTCATCATAGTTCATTCTTGATTGACATGGGTGGCTCAATGATCGAGAGCCTATGAAAAATATTAACTATTGGAAGGGCCATGATTCATATAATTGTGGATTGTTCATGATTATGCAAAAACGTTAAGCTATCTTGATTACGAGCGGTAGGCTTTTTCACGATTGCAGTGGCTTGCACTACAAGACACAGGCCTCTTTTCGACGTTATCTATCGACGCTTCGTGAGCGCGGGCACAAAAATTGTCGGTACAGTTGGCGGCCGGTGGAGGTGTCGGTATCAACGATGAAATGCTAGTCGGTATTCATGTCGGTATAGGCATCGGTGTATATTGATGCCTATATTGATGTGAATATCAACGAATGCTGGCACTTGCATCGACTCTAACACTGCAGCCGATACCGACTCTGGGTTAAATTTTCCATCCTGACATTTTTATAGAACGTCGTTTCCTAGGGGATCCAAAATTATTTTTGACTACAAGTTTGGTCATTTGAAAGATAAAAAATATAAGAGTATGTACACCAAAATTGAGATCAAAACACTCATATATTGATGGTAAACCCAACATACAAATGCACAAAATGCCACTATAAAAATGTGAGGGCCAAATATAAGAAGCCTCGTCGATGTCAAAACAATCAATCAGTAGCATTTACCTCGACAGCTTCGTCTTGAGCCAAGTCTTACATGCCAAATAAGTCTATCTCTAAGTTTACATACAATTGATCACCTATATCATCATCCTCTATTATATGTCTACCTAAGACTTGATCCTCTAGTTCACCCTCCTATTCTCCCTCTTCTTTCCCAATGTCATGATCTCCACCTTCCTCCATTACAGTGTCATTATTGTCACCTTCTTCCTGGCCCATATCTTCATCTTCATCCTCTTCCCTAGATCCATTGGCATCATTAGATCTATTGACAGCAGCTCCGTATCCACGTCCTATCTTTAAAACTATGTTTGCTTCGAGGAGAAACTTGGACCACATACCACTATCTTGG